>NC_060163.1:11683551-11694292 GCF_021292245.1 Micropterus dolomieu | reverse complement strand
CATAATATACGATGTACATAATAGAGTAGGACTTTGTTATAGCAGCTTTCAGTTCACTATGTTATCTTTATAAAATGATTTTCTCAGCTCACTAGCTTATCCTTCACAGATGACCATCTCAATTCACTACTTAGGTAGCCTAACTGAACATCCATGTTTCAGTTCAGTGAGTGGGACTGCGCAGTTGGCCCCCGGTCAAGCACTGATCGAGGTGAACAAATCTTTTGAACAAATCTTTGTAATGAACATATTCTAATGAATCTGTACATTGTGAAGAACTTCTTTACCCATCACTGCTTTCAAAGGTCAGACCTGCTTTCCACATTCAAAAGTCCTGACAAAATAGACAAGTGTCCTTTTCTGAGGTGAATTGCCCCGACAGTATGTCAGCGCTGGGAGCACACAATGAGACATTTTCAGCTTCATACTTAAATGAACACACACAATTATACAGAAGAGGGCTAGACGAACACTGGCTATTTTCCAAGGTGAAAACACAGCCTTCAATGTGAGCTGGGTTGATATCTGAAAAGGGCAGATGTGAAGGTTTAGTCATGACTGGATATATGACTTGTTGGATTTTTCTCTGCAGATATCTACGCCCTTCTTAGTCTGAGTCTTAACCTCAGATAAGGATGCAACTTTGAGGCAGAATCAGAGGGTGAGAGGCGCTTGTTACAGTCAGTCAGTCACAAGCATTCATTTGGAATGAGATGCAGCTGATGCCACAACAATTATCGCTTATCATTCACATATCTGTGAGTGTGAGGAGAGGTGGAGTTCACACCGTCGTCTGTACTGTGGGTCACTGACAGGAAGCAGCTGGCACTTCGGTCGCCTGCTTTTTCTCTTGTCGCCTCAGTCTCCGCCCTCCCCTTTCAACCAGCTGCCCCCAAACACACCCGCAGGAGGCGGGGTATTTCTCTCACCAAGGCACCTGTGGGTGTCACCTGATGGGGGAAAAGCAAGTGGAAATGAAAGGAAGCAGCCGAGTCTGTCAGAGCGCATCAAGACGGCTGTCCATCACTGCGCTGACCTTCAGGGTGTGTATGGGTGTGTGCATGTGTAAGTCTATCAACAACTGACCCTGTGTGTGTGTGTGTGTAAGAATGTGCATATTAAGTCACTGACCCACAGGGAGTGTATGTGAGTGCATGTGTTTGTTCATCAATGCAGGGTGTGTGAGACCATGTGTGTACATTTGCGCCTTGATCCCAGTGAGTGAGTGTGTCCGTAAACACATAGACCTTGAGGGTGGGTGTGTGTATGAGTGTGTGTGTAACTGTCTATATCAGTGCAGTGATCTGTGTATGATAGCTGCAGTAGCTGGTAGGTCATTGACAACCCTCAACTCCTAAAACCAAAGCTCCTGACCTCACTCGGTACCTTCACTTTGAGTTCTGACAAATTCCCAGAGAAGATAGTATCCATTACCTGACAAACGTGTCCAAAATCTGAACGCTAATGCACAGCAAATGTCCATATGTGTTGGGACCACAGTACCAGCTTGTCCTCTTGCCAGGACCAGGGATTGTATTCCCTCAGCAACAGGGCTCGGCGCAGCACCACACTCAGGGGACCAGGGACAAGAGGATGGTGTCAGTTAGTTTCCCAGCTGCAGCCAGGGCCCCCACCCCACTCATGTACACCCCAAAGCCAGTGGCCCCTCACCTCCCCCTCCTCACCATCTCTTGGTTTGTTTGAGGATGGGTGTGGGGGTGTGGCAGCAGCAGAGAGAGGGAGAGAGAACAAGAGACACTGCACTGCTAACTCCTGGAGAACGGCTGTTCAGCTCTGGCTGTCCAAGCGGGAGGAATTAAGGGAGACAGGGACCAAAGCCCGTCAGCTCCATCCCTTAGGGTGCCTCGGCCTCCCAACTACAAGTCCATGTTTTAGCAAACCATATGTTCACCCTCTCCCCCACCCAAACCCCCCACCCAGTTAGCAAATAAACAAGTCAGGAAGCCATAGCTAGAGGGAAGACTTGTTTCCCTCTCACTGGCTGTCGTTCTCGCGTATTCTCATTGCCGCTTGCAGACTCTCTCCTCTTACATCCAACCATTTGGAGCTGTGATACACAGTGGATGGGTGATGGAGAACGTATGATATCTTTTTGTGTCTTTGGGAAGTGTCCTATATTTTGAGTCTCTCCTTTTCTATGGATTTTTGCATTTCTGACAACGAAAGCTGGACTTTTGTCAGGCTTCACTTATGGAAAATAATGCAAAATGATGTAGTTTGGTTTTGAAAATCATTAAATTTTTGTCCACATTGGACAGTTCTGAGCCTCATACTGTAAATCCAATGTCAATGCAGCAATGTAGTGTGCCCTTTATGAATCAACACAAAAAGTGAAGGTGTGGAAATGTCTTATTAACTGTAACCCTGACCTTCCCCTAACCGTAACCCAGTGTGTTATAGTCACAACTTTAACTATACCTTAACCATTGTTTATTTCCTATAACCATGATTTTTCCCTAACCATGGTAGTGTTGCATGCAAAGTTATTGTAGAAAGCAAGATTTTTGTGTGGCAACCCAAAGTGTTATCGTAGCACAGAGTATCAAAAACACTCAAGTATGTAATTGGTTTATTATATAAGTTACGTAAATTAAAAAAGTATAATCTACAGAAAATCAGGTCACTATCAGTGTGTTTATACTGAACAAGACCAAGCCTCTCAGCCATGCTAGCGGCTTTGTGAGGCTGCACTTTGGCACAGCAGTGCTTTGAGCTAAATGCTAATGTAAGCACCATTAGGGCTGTGCGATATGGCAAAAAAATAACATCCCGTTATAGAAAATTTTTAGTAAATTCAATTAAACAAGACATTTCCAACTGTATCTCTGGATATTCCTCTGCATTACAAAGCTGGGGTAGCTTAAGCGATTCTGGAGAAATCCAACACCATGACAAATACCATGATGGAGTGAACAATGACACAGCAAGTAATGTAACTAAGGTTGGGTAGGCTATGTTGTGGATTAGCAAACTGATGCTACTTGCTGCTGCAAAGCTAACATGAGAGGACTAGACGGTCCCAGAGCAGCACAGCAGCTCCAAACAGCGACCCTCACACTTCTTCTGCTGCTATAACATTAGCTAACATCACAACAACAGCATATCTTGGTGAACTGTAAAATAAGCTGTATGTCCGTGGGCAAGTCATTAAACGTTACCTGACTGACACGCACATCATAGCTGCCCCTGCTGGATAGTGTTGTGTTGCCATTATATTTAATGCAATTTCTTCTCCGCAACACTGGCACGTGTGGAAGAACGGACCACGATGAATTTAGTTTCAAGTTGAATATTAGTATTACTTTTGGACATTCAATAGATGTCAAATTCACCGCGGTGCAAAGCACTGTTCCCTCACCAAAATATTACGGTAAAGTGTAGAATTTGAGACACAACGAAATAAACGATAGAGCATAATTGTAAACGATAGACGTTTTTCTATTGTCAAACGATAGATATCGTCATATCACACAGCCCTAGTCACCATTATCTCCATCTTAGTTTAGTGTGTTCGCATGCTAATATTTGCAGATTAGCACAAATCACAGCTGAGGCTGATGGGAATGTCTTTTGTTTGCAGGTATGGGGTTGTAAACCAAAATATTGGACAAGCAGAAACTTTGATGGTGGCACTAGAGAAAAAGCCAGGGATCACCAATTAGGATCTGTCTTGACCAAAGTGGTGGACAAACCCATTCATCAATATCCTATATTTCTAGAGTCTAACCGCATGTCCTCTTAAATGTGACGTATCATCCATTTTTGCTTTTTAGGAGATAAATCATACTTATTTAAGAAGGGAATTGTTGCTCTCTCTGGTTTCATTAAAGCTCAAAGACTCTGTATTTTTAATTCAAAATGAACTAAGTTGTCTGTTTCTGTTTTCCAGGGGGTGAATGAAAGACAGTCCTAAACAGATGGGCAGCTTGTATACAAGGTCCGCCGAGCCAGTCAGTCCTCCCTTTGGGCAGAGAAATTGTCCAGAGATGGACAGCTGTGCCCAGGGCAGGGCATATAGGAAGTGAAATCACACACAGTATTTATGGCTCCCTGGGGATGTTGCGACTCACTGACCCAGTCATCCAGCAGCAGACAGGCAGACAGTTGGCTATCCAAAGTTTTTCACAAGGTCAGCCACCATACATCACAGTTTTAGGTTTGCAAGATGAGATAGGACTACAAATACTATTTTGTTTAACAGACCTGCACTTCTCATTTCCTGTTCTGAACATACAGTGATGGCACTCAAGATGTCAGTGACAAATAATAATTATAATAATAATATCTCACCATATATTTCATGTCCATGACTCTTCCCTTCTTTGACACATCTTTGCTTTTATTGGATAGTTCACAAAGAGGAAACACAGGGAAAGAGAGATTGGGAATGACATGCAGTTAAGGTCACCGGCATCAGGACGCCCCACGTAGCACCATTTTATTAGTGATTTACAGGGACATAAAACAGAATAAGGCAGGCATCCAGCAAAATTAAAATACAAGATAGATAGATAGATAGATAGATAGCCAACACTCTCTCCTATCTCTGTGCAAAGTTGCAAACAATCCATGAGTTCACCTGATCTAATGGTACCAGTAATGAATTGAATTATTATTATTATTATTGAATTAGAACAAGCCTGGACAATCTTGTGGAGTTTCTGACATCCTGATCACATCCTCCTGCCCTCATTGATTTGGTCAGGGGCTTGGTAACTCCCATACACACACATATATACACACAAACATGGACACACGCATAGTGACATGACAGCCTGCCTCACTGACTGGTCCATTGAGTCATCAGTGACCTTCCGTGGGATTGGAGTTGCCAGGCCAATTGACCAAATCACTGATCTTTAAAAGCAGCTCTGCGGGCAGGAGGGGAGTTGAGTAGCTCTCCCCTCCTCCTCCTCTACTAAACACATACACACACACACACACACACACACACACACACACACACTCCATCCACCTCACTCTCTAATCAAGGAGCAGGCAGGCAGGACTCTGGGTCGTCACAGCGACACTAACAAGAGGCGACAGCTCCTCAGCGCTCGGGGCAACGACCAGCTCGGCTGTCGAGACCGCGGAGAGAGTCCGCCAGGCACGCACTGAGGCAAGGTTTGCTGTTTTGGGAGGAGGAGCGATGGAGGAGGGGAGGGGGAAGACAAGGAGATAGCTGGTGGTGGTGATGTGTGGGGAGTTAATGAGGAAGCATGGATCTGAGAAATTATGCACACTGACTTCCTCTTTTGATCCAGTCACTGTCATTAAGTGTACTTTTATACTTCAATTTTATGTAGAAAGACCATATAACTCAACACATAAACACAAGAAGGGACGCCAGCGCATACACACACACACACATCCACACGATTGGAACTGACGCGCACCCTCACCACTCATCCAGCCCTGGGGCCTACTTGCAGAGTGCTGTTGCCCCCTTCCCACCTCCCCAAATCCACCCCCCACCCCTCATCCCCCATCTCCTCTGGAACACAGTTTAACTTCTGTCATTAAGATGAAGCAAGTGAGTCAGTCTTGGAGTGGCGAGAGGATGTGACAGGCTGGTAATGGACAGGACAAAGAGGAGATTTATGAAGTATTAGTAAACCTTAATAATTCACTAAACGAAAGACGCCGGGAGTCCCCCAACCGACCCTCTGTCTCTGGCTCTTATCCCAGCCCTGATGTCCTCTGGATGTCTCTCTCTCTCTTTTTTTCTCTATCACAGGGCCTGTTAACAGTCAAAATTAAAGACAAGAAGAATCCAGAAGGATCTTAACTGAATGACTATATAATTTACTCTTCAAAATTGACATTTATATTGTCCTTATTCAAGGTGTACTGATGTGTATTGATTTATGCCTATAATGACAAATCAGGCTGAACAAGTTCTGACAGCAGGTGAGAAAACAATTTCACCACAAAGTGCATTTAGTAGCTAGGCTGGCGTTTTCGATTGAATGGTTTCTCCATTGAATGTTATATTTACTCCTCAGTATTGTGATGTGCTCAGAAAAACTCAACCTCCCATCCCTCTGCAGACACCACCAACTGACAGCAGCACAATAATAATAAAAAATTCTGTAAATTGTTGAAAGAGTCCTTGATACGGGTCCCGAAAAGAGCAGAAAGCCTAATTTATGTCTACAGAATAAACAAGGCTAGCAGGTTATGTGGCGACAAGAAAAATAAAAATGTCAATAGAAGTCACAGGCTCATTAAAGTCAGTAGGATTCATCCACTGTACACCATGAATGTGTGTACAGTGTGAATGTTGATGGCAAGCCATCCAAGAGTTGTTGAGATATTACAGGCTGGACCAAAGTGGATAGACAGACCAACATTGCCATCCACGCCGCTAGCATAAATGTCATGTTTTGGACTCCCCCCTCACCTGTCTTGGAAGCAAACAAAAGAACAATAGTCACCGTTTCAAATTTAGGGTACCTCCTCCCACCACCACCGGGCCACCAATTAACTATGATCAGAGTTTAGCAGGTCACAATCAGTCAGACAGGCGGCCTAAAGGGAAACATACACACAAACAGATCAGCTTCCTCCATCCCAGCTGCTCCACCATGGTTCCATCATCAAACAAACAGCGTGGAGTTAATTCCCTCTCTCAGCAGCCATCTCTGTGACGACTGCAGTCATGGCTGTGAGTGGCAGGCGCAGTCATTAGATCCCCAGATACCCCCACTGGCTGCTCTTTTTACCCTCTTTTGTGTATGTGTGTGTGTGTGTGTGTGTGTGTGTGTGTGTGTGTGTGTATTGAGTGATGGTGGGGGTTGTGGAGTTACAGAGGAGCAGTGATGGTGTCAGTACTGAGGCCTGGTCCAGTCTGCTGTGGCCCGGTATGACAGCACGACCGCCTGACCACCCCACCCCTGACCCCCTCTCTCGTGCCTGCATTGCCCCGAGAGATGTGGAGGGTGATGGGGACTGGCACCGCAGGGGCCTCCCTGGCTGGTGCCTTTGCTGGTGGTCTCTGTGGCCTATTAGTGTCTTGCTATGGGCCTGTCAGACTGACAAAACAGGGGCCTGTCAAATTAAGAAGGAGCTGAATATCGGAGATATGTATTCAAACGCACCAAGGGGAGATGGTGGCAGGGAGGGGTGAAGAGAACCAGGATGAGGAAACCACCGGTACTAATGTCGACGCTAAGTGAGAGTGACAGGTTGAGAGCTGATCGGAGGGAGAGGACGGAGAGAGAGAGAGAGAGAGAGAGGAAGAGAAACAGTAACAGTAGTTGATAATGGTGGCGTGGTTGTCCTGAGGAGACTTGTTAAGGGCCAGTCCAGACAGAGCCAGACAGCCACCATTCCCAAGGATCTGAACGCAGGTAAACTGCTCCAAGTTTGGCCCAAACAGCTTGGAGTTACAGCACTTCCACTTAATGAGATCAGACTGATGAGCCCTGTGTGCAGGTGTGTGTGTGTATGTGCGTGTGTGTCTGTATAGGCTCCAATGAAGCATCCCAAACCACAAACGTATTTACTGGAACAATAACTATTTCCTATGTTGGCCATGTACCCAAGGCTCTGCAGACTTTTTGTGTAAGACACGCACATGAAGGAAAACAAGCATTTCTCCGGGCACCAAAGGCACCTTGCACAATCTTTTCTTATCATTGCATCGTAACTTGAACTTTTTCTCTCTCCACTGTTTGTGCTACTTCACCTCTGAAGACATTGGTTACCTGTGCTTCAGGCCAGGCCATTATGATTACATACTACACAGTATAGCTGCACAAAATCTCAATAATATTTTCTGAGCCTTACCGCAACAGCTTAGCCCAGTCGCTGCACATGGAGTTATGGAACTTCACTGAGAGTTACAGTGTTGGGGGATACCTCAGGTCTGAGCCTCATTGTGTGTTCGGCTCTCCGGAAAAGACACCGAAACACAGGAGCAGGTGAAACATCAGCAGCAGCATTAAGTGTTGCGGCAGTTCTATCACAAAGCCCCATGTGAGCACACGTGTGTACGTTACAAGGGGAGCTGTGGCAGTGCCTGTGTGTTTTGGAGAGGGCTGCGACTCTCCTTCTCATGTCGCTGCGCGTTGCTGAGACTGAGAGGCTGATGCACAGTGGCAGCTCCCCCCTCGCAGCCACAGGCCTGCCCAGAGCCACTGCAGATGATAGTTTTAATTGCTTTCAATCTTTCAGGCTAGTCCTTGCCCAGTGGCGCAGAGTGCTTGTGTGTGTGTGTGTGTGTGTGTGTGTGTGTGTGAGATGCTGTTTTGCTGTGTTTCTGTGTGTGTGTGTGCACAGGCGGCATCATTGTCTGCGGATGCTGTACACATATGTGGTGTGTGTTTGATGGATGGGTCTGTCCATTATAAGAGGAAAATTAACAGAGAATTAAGGCCTTGCAGTGATACATCTGATGCACACACAGAAGACTGAGGAAAACATATGTTTATCTGACTGACACCACTGTCATGTCCACATGAGGGCACACTCAATAAAGGTGACAGAATAGAGTGGATGATTAAATAGATCCCCCTTTTTTCCATAAAGGTCACATGTGTTTATAAATAATGAAGTGCAGGGTTTTCATGGAAAGACCTCAAAACACGCACTCACGTCCTTAAAAGCATTTTAAACGCAGCGAACTACAAAACCAGCCGATCAATAATTCAGAGCAAATGTCGAGATGGCATAACAGAACACAGGAAACAATCTTCAATTAAAATGACATGTCATTTATTCCATATGTGTGAAATAAATAATTTCCTCACTGTGACTAACACCTACGGTCAAACAGAATGGATGTGGTTTTTTCATCGAGTGCTCAGCTGTGGTGGAGGGAGACTGCAGGTCGACTGAAATGAAGCAGGCAGAACGACTTTAAAATGCAAAAGAGAAATCTTATCTTTCAACATAGCTATGAAAAACAAATATTATTAAAATACATATAGTATATATTGGTGTTTCTGGTCAATAGAAACATGTTTTTCATGGGAGATGGAGATGAACAAAGAAACAACTCAACTTAGTACTTAAAAAAAAAGCTTCTTAAGTTCACGTTATGGTTGTGGTGTGTATACACTCTATATACAAATATACATTTTACTCTACAGAGCTTGAATTCACCTTTTTTTAAAACTTTGTTTCTTATAACATCTTATTGATTAACATTTTATTAATCTATTTTTGGTTGTTTGCTTTATTATTATTGCTATTTATTTGTTGACCATTTATCAATGTATTTATTTGTCTCTGCAGATATTTTAATGTTAATTATTGAGATTTCTCATTTGAGTTACAAACACTAATGAATTAAAATTATGTCAATTAAATAAATTAATAACCATGATCCTGCTTGTGAGTGGTGCTGGATTCAAGTCTATTTTGCTATGTGAAATTTGTGTAAAAAGATGATGTATTTCCTTCATTCCATCCTGTCCACAACGTAACAAGTTTTAGCAATCATATTTTTCTGTCTAAAGGTTCAATAAAGCATGTAAAATATCATTTGACCAGATTCTGTTGCCAGACACACACATAAATATACAGAAACATTATGTGTAGCTTTCTGCACTGAATGAAGGTATAATTCAGGTTATATTAGCAAGACTGTTCCATGAGGTGTTCATGCTCACTTCATGAATCCAAGCAGCTGCTGTTCCTTCTCTCCTCTAGTCTTTAACATTAAAGACCAAGAGACTGCATTATTTTATTCCAACTCAAATACTATTGAGTTTGAATAACTGATTATTTAAAACCTAAGAAATAAGACTGTGCGTGCAGCATCACCCTAAAACATGTCATGATTCCTCTGCTCCTATTCAAATCTAAAACACTGAAACTGACAATAAATGAAAAGCTTACAGCTGACATGTAATAAACTGTTTTTGAATGGCTGAACACGACCGATCCTGTTAACCTGCTCGCACGTCGTATAGCTGCAGAACATTCACCACATCAAACCGCAGCTCGTCCTCCACTGACCTAATCCTGGAGACGTGCAATCCATTTACAGTGGGGCACAAGTACAACAACCCCTTCCCCTCTTCCCCTTTCATGTCTACACAGACGCCACACACTCTCTCTCATACACACACACATCTGGCCGGGGGGTAAATTAAACCCTAACATTCCCACAGAGCCTAATCTCCATCCATTTAGAGGGCTGTAATATTTAATCAGCAGGCCCTGGACCATCTCCCAGCGCCACACGCTGTGGCACGGTTCATATGTTCACAGGAGAGGCCAGCCCAGAGGCAACGGAGGGGAATTCACAGCTAAAAGCCACAACGCACTCAACCACAGAGCCTCTCGCTCTCCTCCAATCTCTGATGCCACGTTCCTTTGGGGTGGAAGAGGGTGGAAAGCACCAAGAAGGATTGTTACTGGAAGGATGTGACAAGTTTGGAATTTTGGCCGGACATGTTTTTTGTGGTGTTTTTTTGTGTTAAATATACTGCTCACAAAACAGGATAGGATAGGATAAGATCTTTACTTTTCATTCCAGTGCTTCCGTGTTGTGTCAGTCAATGATCCCCTGCACCGTTAATCACGTACTGCCAAGACACTACTGACTGTGTTGCTGTCTTATGAATATAACATGGACAGCGTCACTTTTTTATAAATTAATTAAATCTACATCGTACTACATCACAATCAAAGTGAGAGGTTTCTGCAGTGGGTAGACAAAATAACACTATTTATTTTCATTGTAATTTGACTAATGATTATATTTTTT
>NC_060163.1:11671772-11683451 GCF_021292245.1 Micropterus dolomieu | reverse complement strand
TTTGAGCAGACACATGCACATTTGTGGCCTGCTGGAGGTCATTTTGCAGGGCTCTGGCAGTGCTCCTCCTGCTCCTCCTTGCACAAAGGCGGAGGTGGCGGTCCTGCTGCTGGGTTGTTGCCCTCCTACGGCCTCCTCCACGTCTCCTGATGTTCTGGCCTGTCTCCTGGTAGCGCCTCCATGCTCTGGACAATACGCTGACAGACACAGCAAACCTTCTTGCCACAGCTCGCATTGATGTGCCATCCTGGATGAGCTGCACTACCTGAGACACTTGTGTGGGTTGTAGACTCCGTCTCATGCTACCACTAGAGTGAAAGCACCGCCAGCATTCAAAAGTGACCAAAACATCAGCCAGGAAGCATAGGAACTGAGAAGTGGTCTGTGGTCACCACCTGCAGAACCACTCCTTTATTGGGGGTGTCTTGCTAATTGCCTATAATTTCCACCTGTTGTCTATTCCATTTGCACAACAGCATGTGAAATTGATTGTCAATCAGTGTTGCTTCCTAAGTGGACAGTTTGATTTCACAGGAGTGTGATTGACTTGGAGTTACATTGTGTTGTTTAAATGTTCCCTTTATTTTTTTGAGCAGTGTATATTTTGGGGGGTTCATAAATTCAGATAAAAACATAAAGTACCTAATATTAAAAAGCTATATGACTACTGATGTGAATATAACTGAAATGAGTGACATAGCAAGGTTTGCATTTTGTACAAGATATTGAGGTAACCCTAAATAAGAATCAAAGTTATCCAAAGGAAATACATTTCAAAACAGTATTTCTTGCTCAAACAGTAGCAGGAATTGTGTTCTACTGCCATGCATTTTCTTATTTGAGTCACTACTGTATTTCCTCATCAAGGCTACTTAATTTGGTTAACTAAAAGTCATGAGTTATCCTATGCTCATGTGACCACAGTTTATGAACTTAAGGCTAACTAATTACAAAATCAGTAGTCATAAGCAAAAAATGTAAACTCTAAGATGGTCCGCATGTAACTGATGATGATTTTACCTGTAGGTGCTCTTCAATGTCCTTGCGATCATAGGTGATTCCACTGGGTGTGATGCAAGGCTCCCTCATGAGCTCAAAACTAATCTTCCCGCACAGGTAATCTGGGATCTCCCGCTTCTGAACGGACGACAATACACAGCAAGAGTCAACATAAAAGATATATGGATTCAATATAAATGCGACCATAAGGCTGTGATACAGTTGTTATCTTTGTTGTAATCTGGTTTTACAGGGTTCATTACACTTGGCAATCCTATCCAAGTCAATGTTTTTGTCCTTCCGAAAACATATCACCCAGTTCAAGTTCAGATTAAATATTATATGAAAGCGCCAATGCTCACACTAAAAGTATTACCAAATTGTTGAAATCAAAAGGTACTATATTAAAACTTTTTTTTTTTGTCTATCAGGATTTCCCAGTTCTACACTGAACCTCTCGCCAAACACAAACAGAAGGCAAATACCCTGCTGCCAGTCAGTGGGGTCATTTCAACTGACAATTACATGATAACTACCTCACTTCAGTCAACAACTATCAATAAAAGGGATAATTTCTCGCTATAAACAAAAAGGGATGGTAACAATAGAAACAGCTTGGGCTGGAAATAGCATAAAGCCATCTGTCTACAGTATGAGTGCATTGTTCACAAGCATTAGTGGTAGCAGACTATAATATACAACATATGAACAACGCAGAAACAATGCCCACACATGCTAAAAAAACTCATCTGAAATGAGCCATCACAACTGCACACAAATCTGAAAGTGTGCTTGAGTCTATTCCTCTTGTTGCTATGTCAACGATAAAAAAATAAAAGATGTTGTGAAGTAGGTGTGTGCTGTTAGCAAAGATACATTTGTGTGGGTGAATGTGATCAGCATGTGCCTGTCTGTTTATTAGCTATGTAATGGATGATGGTGACCTATCCAGGATGTTTCCCTTTTTTCCACCAATGCATGCTGGGATAAACTCCAGTCCTACTCTAATAGGAATAAGAGGGTAGGAGAAATTAAGGAATTCAATTATACACTATTACATGCTCAATTGATAGTAGTAATAATAAGCTAATTTTCATACTCACTTTTCTCTTCTCATCCACTTGAGAGAAGAGCTCATCCATGTCCATTAGATACTTGTCCTAAGCAGGTCACATTGGTATGACAAGACACACTCATGAATATTCAGCTGGAATATATAATTACAATATTCCTTAATTAAACACAACCAAGTTAGTCCAAGACATGTAAAACATACATGTTTTGATGCAATCTTGGCAGCATCGCCTCCATTTTGATTGTCGTCCTGTTTCTCTTTGTATTCTTCTAGTTCTCTGCATAAATACAAAGTTATTAGAAATGACCCCTCCAATCAGAACTAAATTAATATTATACTGTGACTGCCACCCCACAGCCTCACCTTTCCTTCTCAGCCAGTATGAGTTTGGTCAGATAGGCGTGTAACTCGTTCTCTTGGTTTATGCGCTTCTCCTCAATGCTATTCCAACGTTTTTTCTTGGCAATGCGCAAGGCGCTGGGGATGTCATCTCCAAAATTCAGCCTCTGTTCTTTTGCCAGGTTATAAGCTGCAGAAAATAAAAACATTATTGCAGCAACACTGGTTTACCATTAAAGTCTTTCCTACAGTTTTCTTTTCCTGCTAAGATCTCTTGTTCCATAGACGTCATGTCAACGATTTAGATAAAGAAAACTTTCCATACCTTGTAATGTAGAATAATATTATTCCAGTGATAGAGTCCCTGACAAGGCATACTGTAATACATGTTTGCAAACATGTGCTGTGCCCATAAAGTGCCTCAGAGTACAAGGGATGATATGACAACAACAGTATCATGAATTTGATTATGACAATCAACACTGATTTGAAAAAGTTACAACTACTTGTAGAATCAGCACTCAAGGCCAATCTATAGTTCTGTCTCGAGTCAAGGCTAAGTGCCGCCGTGAGCATTTATACTTATACACCATCAAAACGCTACTTAGCAGTGGAGTTTCTGTGTTCCACTGTGTTGAGTTTCTTCTTCATCGTTGGTGTAGGCTATTACAAACAATGGTGACTGAAACTGAGTGGATCACGTTGGAGTTGGAGCTGATCGATGTTGAACAGCAGTTACTTTTACAGAAATTACTACAACACAGAAATGAGAGAAGGCGTCAGAGGAGATGGTATGTGAGACCCTTGAATCAGTTGAGGCAGAAGAAGGGCAAGCTGGAAATGCGCAAGAGGAAATGCGATGGTACCAAGACGAACAATCACAGTTCTTGCAGTCTGCATTGCCACAACATGTAGTTACATTTTTGGGGAGGTGCAGGTCAGGCTACAGCTTAGGGTATGCAGCTACATGTGGGCTATGGCACAGATTCGACACAAGTATAAATTGGCCTTAACACTGAAACCTCTGACAGCAGGACTGGGTGGCAGGACAGAAGGCGTGGACTACTACATAAATGAGGAAATACAAAAGTAACAAGCAAGCTGCTTTTATTTACTGCAAAAGTGTCACCATATTCAAGGGGTTTGTTCTGACCTTTCTGCAGGTTGCCTATGGCCTCATCGTAGTTCTCCAGCTCCAGGTGACACTGGCCCAAGAAGAAGTGGGCCTTGACTGACTGGCTGTCCAGCTCCAGTGCATGCTTACAATCTGCCAGAGCCTTGTCATGCTGCTGCAGCTTCACATGGCAGAGAGCCCTGTTTGTGTAGTACACTGCCACAGATGGATTACGGTTCTGGGAGACAGGACATACCAATCAATTCACATGCACAGTAAGATTACAGCACTGTAGACTAGGCTTCACAAACACATTCAGAGGAAAATGCATCCATTCCATTTTTATCTAACAAGGACCATACTATTTTTTAGTTAACATGACGCCATTCGACCATTAGTAATATTGTGGGTTACTTACAATAGCTTTACTGTAGCATGTAGCAGCCTCCTGGTACTTGCGGCAGAGGAACAGCCGGTTCCCCTGCTCCTTCAGCTCCTGCGCGGTGGAACTCTTCTCCGGGCTGCCGGCCATCTTCTCCACCGGCTCCGCGGGGCCCGCCTCGCCCTGCTTCCCTATCCTGTTCCCCGTCTCTTCGGCTGGCTAAACTGACAGGTTCAAGACTGCCCTGTCCCTCCTGGATCTCACAAACCAGATCAGAGACACACGTGTAACGTTAAGTCAACATTCAAGGCGTGCATTCACTGCAAAACACCTGCAATGCGCGTCTTGGGCGAATTAGGTGCAGTCCTTGATACCACCCAAAAGGCATTCGTTTAATTCGCTGAGTGTGCACACAGCTCTGAAATACAGCGAGGTGGCTAGACTACGAATTAACTATTCATGCGACGGACATCGGTGGTGACTAAATGAGCAGCACGGCTAGCTATCCAGTCATCACAAAACATTATCCACTCACGGTCCCTACCGTTAGTGCAAGGCTCTCTAACTACTTTAACGTTACACCACTGGTATAACAATGATAGTTCAATGTTGTAAACAAGTAACGTTAAATGTGATTATTAACGTTTGGCTCATTAACATTTGAGATACAGTTGTTGCAACTGCAGGCATAGCGACAGAGTGACAATGTCCCTAACTTTAGTTACAAGAGAAAGAAGAGATCGGTGCTCAGATGTTAGCTAGTTAGCTAAGCTAGCATCGTAAGCTACGTTTTACGCCGGGGCGGTTGGCTAGTAGCTAAGAGGACAATTAAGACAACTTGGCTTTATTAACTGCAATCACAAAAGTAACTATTTAATCTTTCAACTTATTTGGAAGTTTGGAATATAGATATTATAGGCCTGAAAAAGTCTTGGCTTTTATCGCAACATTTACCTCGTCACCGCTAGGCAACCTCAGAAAACACAATTGAGCTAATGCTAGGTTAGCTTCTTTGCTACACAGCCTTCTAATTTTGCTTCCGTGCAAAGTTAGGGTTTGTTTCTAAGGTCCGCGGTTTCCAGTCCTTACCTTACAGAAGGAATCTTACATCCAGGTGAGACCGATTTTATATGACTTGATATCAAATCTTTATCGATGTTTTTTCCCCATACGAGCTGTCATGACAGATTGTTGTTATGCTGACGTCAAGCGCTTACGCGACGTTGACGGAAGCCGAAAGGACATATATTGTAGAAGTCAGATCGTCGCCTACCGCCTAGAATTATATTTATTTGTGGCCTTAATTGAGCCTAACATTTATGTATAGTTCTTTCGTTAAAAAAACAAAAATACATCGAATTTAAAATGATTCGGTTACAGCCCACACTGCCTTCAGTTTACAGCGTCAACTACTGCAGCTGATGGGAAAAGAGCAACACAACAGAAAGTAGTCGCCAGCAGATGGCGCGATAATCAAAGTTTAATCCAAAACTCAAAATGTACAAGTGCAAATCTTCAGTGGAAACCATAAAAAAAGTGGTTCGCAAAGTGGTCCTTGAGGGGGTTCCAGAGGGTCCCCAGTAAAAAGGGGAATCAGTTCTTTTCACTATAATTCCATCCATAAATGACATAGTGACCGAAGTTAAGTCTAGATTGGTCATGGATTATATACACTTTCTGGGATAATCTAAAACATCTAAAAGCCAAAATACTATCAGATGGAGGTCTGTGGTCGAATTTGTGTCAGTTTAGGGATCCTTGACGTGAAAAAGTTTGAGAACCGCTGCCTTAAACTACTAGATAGATAGAGAAGAATGATTTTTGAGGCATGCTGAAACTCTTTGAAGCACTAGGGACAATACCCATCTCAATAATCAACTAAAAGAAAGTAATTTGGCAAACTCTGACATTTGCATTCTTAGTGAAAAGTCAGATTATGATCACGATAGAGTTTAGTAAATCATCAGGGCCATCCCACCCACAGAGAGATTCAACCACACACATACAGAGCCATACATGACCTTTATACGCCTTTATAAAGAGAAGAACTTTCAAGTTTAGCCATGTAGGAATTAGCAAGGCTGTGACTGTGGACAGGGTCACATTCATCCCAGCATGTTAGGCGTCTGTGAAGGCCTTGCACAGAGATCAGCATGTGAAGATTAGGGCACATCTCCTGAGCAAACATACTGATAAATGTGGTTGAGCTGCAGACCCACCAGCACTGTGTGTCCCCAGCTGTGTTTACCCATCTCCACCAGTCTGGTCCCCTGATGCCCCAGAACACCCACCTGCCCAACCAGCCCCCAGTCCTCTCTCTGTGAAACTGGGGTTTTAGACCATAGACACAGACTGATGAGGACAAACACATTAACGCCGCAAGTTTAGATTCAGATATGCAAAATTGTAAATTAGTGACACACTTTTCACGAAGCACTCATTATATGGCATCCAATCTGTTTTCATCTTTCTCATGCTTTTCTTTCTTACTAGTTTTTATACAATCAAATTCTAAAGGACTGCTCAACATTTAGAAAACTAGGCCTACTAATTTTTAAGTCACAAACACACAAAGGTCTACCCCTCATTGTTGCCATAAATGGGATGGACACAATCTTAGAAACACCTCAACACTCAACAAAATAAACATGAAGTTGAATAAACCTTTCTATGAACCTTAAAACCTTCGCGAAGGTAGGATATATTTATACCTGTTATATTAGACTGCATTAGTTTTGACTAGGTGTGCCTCATAACGTGGTTCATGTGGTGAGTGTAGTTCATGGCATTGTATTTGTATTTTATTCGGCACAAATAATACAATCATGCAAAGGTCAAATTTGAAAAATAAAATAGATTTGCATGTTTGCTATTATCCACATAAGTGAAGATTGATAACCTGTTTTACTAAAATTCCTGCTCGGTACGCCCTCAAACCCATGGACACACATTTACAGCCACTCTCTTGTTATAAAATAAATGATTGCAATATATATCCCATGATGCAAACAGAATTAAGACACACTTATTATTCCATAGTAGTATGTTTTTGCACAGGAAAAGCACATCATTATATAAGGAGACTGACCCAGCTCCAGGACTAACATCTCAACAGAGGTGTTAATTAACAATATCTACATAATTTCTCATTATTGATATGAGAGTGAGTTTAAGATTGACAGAATATGCTAGAATATTCTTTACATCACCTTGCTCCTCTTGCTCAGAGTTTATTTACTTATTTTTAGTATAAGCATTACACAGTATTTACTCTTCTCTTAAGCTCATGTTAAGCTCATGAGAGAGAAAAAAACATGAAAACACAACTTCCATATAATGTGAGTGCATTTATCTGCAGTAAAATAAAATTAGGGTATAGATCTTGCAAAATTCTACAAAAACATAGTGTCTGAACAAACCAGCATAGAAGAAGCTGGGAGTACATGGAGGGATGTGGCAACTGATTGCAAAAGATTTTAAACAGAGTAGAGACTCAAGTGCTCAATGCTTACATTTAAACTGCCTCACCCTCACTCACCAGCCCTCTGCCCTCTCCTCCTGTCCAATATCCCAACCGTCATCCTCCGCCATCCCCCCATCAAACCCAACTGTTGCCTACTGCACCAGTTGGCTGAGCTTCCAGTCACTTTGGCAACAAGACCAGGAAGTTGTCCGGCTCCTCTGTTTCAGCTGAAAAGCTGCCACTTCCTGATTGATTCTGGTCTTTCTTTCTGCCTGTGTAGTCGTTTTCCCATTTGGCAGCGGTCTCCGTTATTCAGCGCCAAAGCGTCTGAAAAGAGCAAAAGGGTGAACACACTCTCCTTTGCATTAAGGGAAAACTCAGGTTCAAACAAGTAAAACAAAAGCAGTATTTATCCACAATGGTGGCCCTTTGTTTGGTGGATTTGCTCAGTTTGAGAAGGGGAAAGGCTCATAGACTTATTGCAGTTTGTTTAAGTGGGTCTGAATGCAACTTGTATACAAAAGTAAAAGAATAGCTCCATTGTTTTAACTGAAAGAAGATGGAAATGTAGGAAGATATTGTTTGAATTTATGTCTCAGCTGATTAAACAGCTTATAATAATGTAATGAAAGGAATGTAGCCAGTGTGTTTTATTTATTGGATTCAGACATGGGCTAATATTGTCAGTGTCAGTATAAATAATTTATGTCACTGTTTATTTAGTTAAAAAAAACCTTCTATAACCAGTTCACACACAAATACATGTACGCCTGCCTACACACTCAAATTAACCAAAGACACCAAAGAAAATTGCTTATTCAGACACACAAATGCTCAGCTGTCAATCACAATTACCCCCTTTACATTCACTTGCTCACCCCTATAATCCACTCTTGTGCCAAAACACAGACATAAACTGAAATGTTGATGTCCATCAATTATTTAAATCTGCTCCCTGTACTCAAACAAAGCCTGCTCAGATGAATCTGCATTTACAAATTAACAGATGATGTGCTATCTGCCTCCACATTTACTGTGGTTGAATGCTGCTAAAGAGAACAGTGTTCGACTTGAGCAGACACATTTTTACAAAGTATAGAAAATAAAATCTAAAATATACTCCAAAATGGAAAGCTAATCATTTGAGCTAATAGAGATAGGTTATGAGTCAACGTGTAGTTTAGTGGGTGACACGGGAGTGGATTTTTACTCCTGTCTCATCCTACTCCCACAAAAATACTAAAGTAAAAAACCAAATCCTGTTCCACCCCATGGCGTTCCCAACAAATAAATTAACAGCATTCATTCATATTAGAACTGCATATACTGTGTTTGTGTGTATATATATATATATATATATATAGATAGATAGATAGATAGATAGATAGATAGATAGATAGATAGATAGATAGATACATAAGCCGTCATATTGATCAGTCATATATATATATGACTGATCTATGATTCCTGTCCTGCCTGCTCCTGTTGACTTTTTTTCCTGTCCCGTCCCAGTCCTGTGTACTGAAATTGACTCCCATCCCGCGGGAATCCCACAGGAATCTCGTGACCCACAGGATTCCCGATAAAAAGTCAGTTTCTACTGTAGCAGTAAATGGGAGCTGCAGCTGCTGCACGCTCAACACAGGTTACATCTGACTATTCAGCAGTACGGTTCTTTCTAGTGTTTTCCTCCAGTCCTTTAGTGGTAATAATTCATAGTGAACAACTGTGTAAATGTGCCTTTATGTGCACATGCCTTAACTCAGAACCATTGGTTGCTAAAGTTGACTCCTTAGAAGAGTTACAGTTTTTTTCAATTGCTAACCTGCATTGATCAAAACTGAAGTCACATTGTCAAAACTCTTCACACAGTCAGCGAAACAGAAGTGTATGTGGACCAAACTGTGAATCATTTTTCATTGCTTTCACACAAAATGAATTCAATGACCACTTTCTCCAAAATCCATGAACTCTTTTCCCATTACTACTTCACCACCTGCAAAACACTGTATATTTGCAGCACATTTTCAGCACATTTTCAATTTCCTGCATTTTTGCTGTAGCTGGACAGATATATACAGAAAATCTTTGCAGAACATTTACATCCATTCTATGTTTTAGAGAAATATGTGTAATGTTTTGAATGTGGTTTTACTATAAAACTGCAAGCTGAGTGTAAAGCAAGAAATGTGCTTATATTTTAGCAGAATTGGTTCAAGGGGATGGTACATCGATTACAGACTGTGGTCATTGGGTCTCAGGTACCGGTGTTAACTATGTAAACAACTGAAAAAAAGTGTATTGTAGCACTGAAATGTCAGGAGCTTCTTTTTTTCACAAGTAAAGTGTAGTTCTGATTCATTCTTGTAACATATACTATAGTACAGTCAATAAAGTGAAAATATGTTACAGGTTTCTTCTGTTTTCTTCTGTCGCTTTGGTACATTTGCAAAATGGCTAAACTTTTGATGACAATGATTGAAAATGCACAAGGCTGTACTTTTTCTGTATGGCATAGATCAATTTCAACAGTACAGAGTTATAGTAAACCTTGCAAGAGATTGGACAGGATTCACAGTTACACTTTTACTGTATGCATTGTAATTTGTTTTGTATTGTGATGCAGAAAATAAAAAAACAAGACTATTTTACAGCACTGCATAGCACAACAGAAACAATTACAAAATAAGAAATGGAAACATGAAAACAGCCCCTCAGGTTGACGTTCCTGTCTATTGGGCCACAGATTCTTATTCACAGCACAACAGATCAGAACTTCATCAATTTACTGTAGGACACATTTACAAAACAAGTCTAATAGACATATGTAGGAAAATGCAGATTATGACATGTTCAACCTTTTTGCATGTAGTGACTTACGCAATGAACTTATGTCTAGATGTTTTGGGGGGGTAAGACTTCTCAACAAAGAACCAGTATACTGTACATATACATTGTGATCAACATGACATACAGTAAGCAATTCATAATGTAAGAAACAGCAGACAAATGTAAATAATTATGTGCATAAATGTGTCAAAGCATGCACAATTTGCAGTTTCTCAAAAGACTGAGAAATGGCTTACATATGGTGTGCACAAGCGATTAGATGATGTGGAGGTTGAACAAGTACAATTTCAATTCTGATCTGAGAAATGTATCAAAGTGACTGAAAACAACTGTATTCTATAATGAAATACTGATTTATATGAAAATATCAGTCACATTTCAAGGACAAAAGTTCAACAAATGTACATAATGCTTCCGGTTGTTAGTGTTTTGTAGGTCAGTGTGTTATGAGTGACAATGTATACTTTCTGAGTGGGTATTGTTGGCAGTGTTTTGGCTGAACGAGTTTATTTTGAGGCTTATATGAAGTGTTTTGGTCATTTGAGTGACTTTTGGAGGTGAGATTACAGTTTTTTCTGATTGCTTAAGCACATTTTTTGTAACTATTGGCTATTTTTGCAAAACTCTACACACAAATAAGAAAACCTTTCACCCAATTATCAAAAAATTGTAGTTCTCTTGCAAAAGCGAACACAGCTAGATTAACTCTTCACACCTTCGTAAAAATGGTGTTTTCGTATCAAACAGTAAACACAAGCCATCATCTACTAAGCACACAATGTGCCAACTACACACTGATGGTATGAATACAAAACACATCTGGCTTTTGCTTTCTCTGTGTACAGATGTCAGTTTGAGGTCATACTTTTGTCATAGTGTCATGTAAACATACAAGGATCCAAACTTCAAGTATTGGTGTTTATTCACACTCATCAAAACCAAGACAAAGTCAGAACACAAAATAGTAATTTCACAAAAAAAACAAAAAAACAATCAGCCTACATTATGTCGTCTTTCTGGGTCCGGCCACAAAATTTCGTCCACATTGCATGCGATATCCTCCAGTCCAAGGCACCGGGGAAAATATCTCCTTGAATGCCGTATCCAGGCCTGACATGATGCCTGGTCAATATCTCCACATGCCTCCTCCACTGCCTGTAAAAGGGCTACCTGTTGATGAGGATGACGGTCGTACACTTTCCAGCGCCAGGCAGAGAAGAACTCCTCGATGGGATTTAAGAATGGAGTGTATGGAGGGAGGTTGAGTGCCATGAAGAATGGGTGGTCTGTAAACCAGTTGCGGACCAAAGCAGCCCTATGGAAACTAACATTGTCCCATATGATGACATATCGGGTCTGCTCTGGTCTCTGAACAGTGAGCATGTCATGTAAGGTGTCCAGGAATGCAATAATGTGTGCAGTGTTGTATGGGCCTATGGTTGCATGATGGTGAACAA
>NC_060163.1:11654220-11671672 GCF_021292245.1 Micropterus dolomieu | reverse complement strand
ATGTAGACTTTGTACTGGTCTGTGCAGCCAACAACAGAGACTTCCACGGTATTTTTACAGCACCTAGACCTGCTTTATGATAAAAAAGACATCTCACTTTCTTAATATGGGACCTCTAATAGAACTCATTCCCTCAATGACCATGCAGGTTCTAAACTCGGAGTTGAGTGAGGTGGAGGTTCATATAAGGCAAAGTTAGGAAAAGCTACACGTATACAAAATGTGCCTAATGAAGTGTTGATATCTGTAAGTTGCTACGTTCTTCTGTATTCTTATTCTTTTTGTTGTTGTTGATGTTTGTTCAGAAGATATTTTGAAACTGGCAAAATACCTGCTGTTTGTCACTTATGTCCAATCCCCAAAGCCCAGAGTGATAACCCAAGGGTGCTACTTAATCTCCTGGTTGATGAACAAAATGGTTTCAGTAGCTTACAATGGTAAGGAATAAAAAGTAATGTATGCAAGTATGATGTTGTATGCTGACGGTGTTGTCCTAGCTGAGAATGGGCATGGTATGCAGGAAACATTGTCTTGTGTATGTAAGTGGTGTACAGAATGCAGGTTGTCTGTAAATGAAAAGAAAACTGAAATAATATGTTTCAGAAGCGCTTTATGTCATACTGGTACACCTCCACTATATTTTGCTGAAAAAGCCTGTGACCCCTTGCTGCATGTTGCCCCATATCTCTCTCACCGTTTCCTATAGCTATTCACTGACCTGTCTCGCAATAAAGGCAGAAAATTACCCCCAAATTTTTTTTTAGAAAAAAGGTTGAAGTTAAACTGGTCATACAACTATTTGGAGAATTCATGATTATTCCGTTTCAGAAGTGAATTGGAAAAAGCCAAAAAAAAAATTTTTTGTTTTGTTTTTATGTAAAAAAGTGAAAAATGGAAACATTCAATATTTAATGTGTCCGATTTGTATAGCGAGGAAGTTGCTTTGTGTGTTGCACTTGATACACGTGCAGCAAATACACTCGGACGAAGGCGGTGCCTGATTTAATGTAATTAAAATAAGCTTGAATATTAACTAAGTGGGTTTTTAATTAGTATTTTGGGAACTCACTATGTGTACTGGGACAGGAACGCTTATGAGCTTGCCTGAGAATCCTCTGGTTTTTAAAATTTCTTCAGTATCAAAGTTTATCATTGATAGTTGTCAGGACATCCAACGATGCAAAAATGAACAGTTATTATTTAATTCGGCAAATAGTATATGAACGAATGATACACAGAGTGAAATGTTCAGGAAATTAGGCATTAGGCCTATATAAATGGCACACCATGCTGTGCTCATTTGCTGTAATGCTCGGCATTAAAAAAAAGTATTGACAAGCATTTAATGGCAAATAAAGAGGTCTGAGTAGTTCCCCCATATCTTATATCTACAACATACACATAACTTTGGTTGCCTACTGTGTTGTGGGAGAATATTAGCATACCACTTGTATTCTACTCTTCCTGCGGCTCAGGGTTATCAATTATTTAATCTAATTTGAGTTGGTCTATTGTCGGAGTTACATTGTCACTGTATTAAAGAATTCCTTTGTCATAATATGTAGTGTTGGTAGTGTCATACGAGGTTGTACTGTAGTGGTCAATACTGCCGTAGCCTTAAGAAAAAAAACCTTAATAAACATGTTCAAGTATTTTTTAATATTGTTCAGGTAACCAGTTGTTAGATCAGCCCCAAACAAAATGTTATGGATGCAGACATACTTAAATCAATATGTGACTGGAAACAGTAATTATTTAAGTGACTTTTAAGCTTCTTGCCTCTTGCTTCGTGATGTGATCTCTGCAAAAGTACCCCATATTTTCTTTCCAATCTTTTATCATGGGTGGCTATAATGTATTGCTCACTTATACAATCATATTCACCGCAGTAATTATGAGTTGCAACATGGAAAATTGGCTATGTTTGCGAATGTGTGAAGAATCTGGGACGGAGGCAGACCACAGCTGCTGCACATGACACACGCAACCAGTTAGTTTGAAGTACTTGTTTCTTTGTTTTTTCTGATTCTGTTTTGAAACTTAAATAATGAAAGAACAAACAATACACGGATTTCTGAGTTTTATGTTGATGGATTTTGTGTATGGCACATCAGTATTCTCAAAGTTAGCAGGCAAACCAAACATATATTTAAATGGGATATGCAACCAAATATGCCCTCGATAACAGATCTGTAATTGTCCTTTGTACTAGATGATATGAATGATTTACAACTACTAAAATGGTTGCTTGAAAAGAGAAACATTTAACTTGGGTTATTTAAGAAATACATGGTTAGCTCAGGAAGACAACCTTACATCAGTAATGAATGGATGAAGAAGATGATGATGATGATGATGGTCATTACGATTTATAATTGTATCTATTTTCCAGGCATTTATTTCTGTTTTTTATATATGATTATTTGAATTAAGTTGTTTCCATGTGGTGTATGTGTGTATTGCTAATGTTTGATGTTTAAAAGTGTTAAAAAGATTTTATTCATTTACACGTATTATTATTATTATACATAACAAACACACTAAATATAACACAACGCATTTCCCAAGTCATAATTAAAACAAATTTCATGTTTGGGCCATAAGCCACTTAAAAAAAACCAGATGCTAAGATGGCGGAGTGGACATATTTCACTTTTTAGGAGGATGTAGCAAACTTTTGTGTGGAAGCATACAAGTACAGTTTTTGCCTTTGACTTTTTTTCGAATTTGACCACTGGGTTGTTTATTTGCAGTTGTTTATTTGAGGAAATGAAAATAAGAGTCCATAGGTTGATGTGAACCAATCCCTGGGACATGTAAAACGATCTCTTCATAACCAATTTGTTGAAAAGGGAGAAAAATAATACTAGCTGTAAGTGAGGATTGAACACACAACCCTTCAAACAAGAGTCCTGTCCAATACTGCCTGAGCTAGTAGGCTAAATGACAGATTACAAATTAAAAATTGACTATGTTCTAATGATCTAATAACTTGAAAAAAATTTGGACTGATGCCAGTCTTATTTGCCAGCCCCTGTTATATACTATTTAATATGAGTAAAATCATAATTCATTGTGGAACTGCATTGATTCAGTCAGCACCTCTGCTTGCTCACTCCCCGTGTGTATAACGTTATACAAAAACTAATGCATTCAAGTTAACTCTGAGAAGTTAGTCTGTCTTTTTTCTCAACACAATGCTGTCAATGTCGGAGACCCACCTTCAAATAAATTATAAGCATGTAAGGAGCCTATAAGGATAGTTCTGTTAACGTTAGAATACAGCTACATTGTTGAGGTTAGCTATCGACTGCACATGCAATGCCACACTTACTGGGTAGTGGGAAAACTGTACTATGCATTTACAGATGTTTCTGGTGGTTTCTCTTAAATCTAATAAGCTTACTTTTTCCATGCTGGCATTTCACTTAAGTTAAGTTGACATGCTGCAAATGAACACCGCCCCCTGGCGATCACATCGCCAATCTGTGATCTCAAGTAGCCATGATTAGAAGATATGAAGATCACCCAAGCCTAAATAGCACCTCATATAAATCCACTTTGCGTTTTGTCTGAGCACGCAGTCAGATTTCTGTTGGAGCTGCAGATAAATTTTTTGTCTGGAGGCTGATTGATCTCAGTGGTGAACTGAAAATGTACAGATAAAGTTCTGTACTGTCATAGTTCTGTATCAACAGTAGAGATGGCTGGTAGGGATATGACCTACGTATCTTTTTCATTTTCAGTTAGCCTCACCAAGCTACTGCTGCTGGTCATAGTGCCAGCCCATACCATCATAAAACTAGAGGCCATAGTGAAAGATTGCCTGTTTCAGTTTGCCTGTGCACATACAGTTTGCTGCAATCAGATAGAAAATGTTTAGAAATGTATGGATCTGGATCTGGAACAAATAAACATAGTGACAATTCTGAAGAAAAAGTATTTTAATTCAAGTCATACAGAAGAGAACAAGAACATGCAAAATGTTTACAATAAAATCACAATTTCTTTTTAAAATCCGGGATATGGATCCACACCAACCACAAGTGACCTGTTCCTGTATTGGCCCAGGGCCTAACTTTCCACCAAATTCAATTAAAATCTGTTAAGTAGTGTTTGACTAACTAACAAACAAACAAACAGACAAAAAACTAATTGAACTGACACAACCTCCCTGGCAGAGGTAATTACACAAATAAACAGAGGCATGATCCAAGGGACTCACACAATGATGCATTTCAGATATCTTACCTAGCCACCTCCTCACTGCTATAACTAACCATATTTGTGACAATAACACAAATCCCTCCTCTGTCTCTCCTTTTCTCTCACCTTCCAATTTCTCTGTCCGTGCCACTCTTCCCTATTTTTTCTCCGTGGAGACAATTAAAGTGTGACAGGTCTCATTTAACAAGTGCCGTTTCACCTCGTAAGGATGAACACATGGCATTCTAATTACTGCCGGACAACACCGGGGCTTCCTCACTGTTTTACTGGTTCTCCAATTCAGCCCTAATGTACCTGACAAAGAAGGCACACCAGACCTGAAATTACAGGGATTAATGTTTCCAAGACTAAACACTTCAAATGGGTTCTCTGATGTGTGAGTGCCATGCAGGGGAGCAGGCAGAAAATCCACTTACAGCATCATTGCTTTGGCATTATTCACTCTTGAAAGCGCAGCACGTTTCAGCAAGCTTCGTTGATGAATGTGCGCTCCTTGCCAGGCAAACTTTAATTTGGAGTGTTTAGTGTTGGCTCCACTATAATTGTCAGGATAAGGGGAAGGCAGAGAGGAGGCCCAAAAGACGAGGCCTTGTAGTTTAAGGTAAGAAGAAATGTTAAAAGGTTTCTTTGATGTAACTAAACTGCTTCTTGTTTAATTAACTGAATGCTTATACTGTAATAAAACATTTAGCAGAATGCAAGGTGTAAGGGGAGTGAACTGGCCCTTTAAAAAATATCTTGTTTTACTTACCCATGTATGCACCTTTTTTTTTTAAACCTGTGCAAGCAGCACTTGGTCGAGGATCATCTTGAAAACAAAAAATTCACAAAATACCATTCAAACCGGCAAACCCTTAGTATGGGTCACAAAGCAGGGCTGAAAAGAGTGTCTGCTGACTTGATGTCTTGCACATTCAAACAGCAACAAACAATTATTGCAGGGTTTAAACAACAAGCCAGCAGCACGAACAGAGGTGTGGTAAAAAATCTAATGTTGGCATATTAAAGTTCGTTCAACACATTTAAAGCTGCAATAATTGAGCTCTGATAAACCCACTGTATGCGACCTGCCAAGCACAAAGCCAAAGACAGACAATGTTAGAGACTACCTGTGGACACTGGGTCAGAAACATGACACCAAATTAATGTTAATGTTACTCTGCATTTGTTTGATGCGTTAATAAGCAACAAGTTCACCATATCAAGTTAAAGTGGTCATATTATGCTCATTTTCAGGTTCATAATTTTATTTAGGGGTTGTACCAGCACATAGTTTCATTTTCAAAAAACACCATATTTTTATGTCATACTGCACATTGCTGCAGCTCCTTTTTTCACCCAGTGTGTTGGGTTGGCGTTTTAGCTATGGAGTGATGCATCTCACTTTTAAAAGATCTTTGTTGGGAGTTGCACATTTGCACACACACACAGTTGCAGTTCCTAGTTAAGGACAACTAGCCAATCAGAAGCAGAGTAGGGCGGGTTGTCAGTTGAGCTGTATATGTTCCCCTTACCAGCTTAGCGACATGGACTGGAGCAAGAGTTTCAGAGTGGTGAGTTATTAATCTGTAACAAAAGTATCTTTCATCCACAAAGATTTAACTGAGCTCTGTCTCTACATCACAGTAACAACTTTCTGTCCATTGACTGTCTGGAGGGTAACTAATGTTTGGAAGGGAGAGGAGTGTGCTGCAGCTCAGTGTTTTTCCATCGGTGTTTTTGAGGGCGTGTCGTAGTAGTTGCTAGGCGAGCATAATGAAGCATGTGTTTTGTGACGTCAGCATTAAAGTGGAAGAAAAGGCTGGACTATAAACGAGCTGTTTTCAGGCAGTTCAGAGCAGTGTTTTCTGTGGGAGATGGGAACTCCCTTTGGGGTGGACTTTGGTCTTTTTCACTTTGCAAACCTATTACATGCACAAAAAAGGTATATGACTCAATAAAGGAGAGGGAAAAGCCAAAAAGCATAATATGACCTCTTTAAACGCTCTCCCCAAGTGGCCAACAAATTAATATAGGTTTAGAATTATGAGCTCTTATATCATATTGATTATGTCTACTTTCCTGGAATGTGAATGCAAATTAAAGAAATAAATCCATCTAACTCCATTGAGGCTACAAGTACACAGCATTACAACATACCATTCACGCATGACACATGAAACTACACTGTTTATAAAAAATATTGATGATGATGTCCCTCCTTATTTCTGTTTGAGATTTAAATCTAAAGTTTGGTGTTTTATTTGTTCAGTCGGAGTAAGGAACATTTAAATGTGAGCTGTGCTATAGGGAGGAATACTTGGGTCAAGTAAACCTTACGGAGCAGACAGTCTGAAAATGCAAACAAGGATAAGCCAAATTATTGGCCAAAATACTTCTGAGTATTGCTAAGCTGTTGAACCATGGACAGCACTGAAAGAGAGAGTGAGAGAGGGTGCTACGCAGTCTTCTCAGGCATCCATTGTGGTATGCCTCAATCCTTTCCATATCAGGTCTGGTTTCATGACATTGGTGTTATAACGATGGATCTTTCTTTTTATACTGTAATGCCTGGACTTTCAGATGCAAAGATATTGAAAAACACCTAACAATATTTATACTTAAAATATTAACATATACACATGCAACTAGCTCAGTAAATAAAAGTACCTACAATCGGCAATATACTGGAAGTAAAAAAAGGAACCAGGGAACTGAGTCACTTACATAACGAATCACCCCAACTGTGTCTCATCAGTGTAGTCACTGACTTGTATTGGTTACCTTGCATTAGCAACTAAAAGTTTGTCACACTACTGTCTCTTACTCTAGCTTGTGTGTAATTCTCTGTGATATGTAGGCTATGGGAATATTTTTGCTGTGCATTATAATAGTGTACAATCAGTTGCATTTATGGCTGGGAGGAAACAAGTACCACTGCTGTCATAAAGTGATTCCTGGCCAAGAAAACACCTGCTACATAGTTCCATGTGGCCCAGTGCCTTTTTTTAGCTACAGCAGATAAAACAACAACAAAAAATAATAATAATAATAATAATAATAACAGTATAATAGATATGCCCTCAGATACAATTTGTGCTCAGTGGTCGTTATCAACATGCTGGGGCCCCCCAGGGGGTGTACAAACAAACTGATATGATCATATTGTAAGTTCGTGCCTTTGTAAATAATGTTATCAGGTTATACCACCTGAATTAAATTAGCCTCATGTCAGGTTTGGATTGTAGGCAATACTGACTTCCAGCTTGGGGTCTGGAGAGCAGCAGACACCACGTAGACCAAAACCTGGTCTAAAAAAGCCTCTATTTGCAACTAATTCATGTTTTGTTCAAATTTCATTCCGTTTTCAAATCAACATTTTAAGTGGTGGCTCCATCACCAATGTTCAAAACAGAATAGGAATCTGATCACTCCCAAATCAACTGACCATTTATTCATCATATAATAAAGAAACATACTTGGCAAGAACTACTTAATGTAAATTAATAATCAGCTGTCTGATGTTGAAAAAGATATATTTACAGTTTACAGTTTTCAGCATGAACTTCTATCATTTCTGTGGGAAGGATAACGGGTTTTCACTGTGTTGTGACTGTGGGCACATACTTTCACATATTGAATGTGCATACTATTCATACTAAAATGATCGTATGGTCAGTATTTAGTATAAACAGGTGAGACACAACTCCAGAGCTGGTACCGCAGCCGCATCTGCAGGGGTTGAATGATTTTAAATCCATATATGAAGTCGATCATATGATTCCCGTCAGTTTCATCCAGGTGGAACTAGGCCCTGTGCACCAGCGATAGGAGAAGAGAGGGCAGGGAGCAAAGGAACACAGCTGCTTGGATCCATCTGGTGTGTTGGAGTCAGAGCTGGGGTTAGGGTTAGGGGTTACAGGTGTCAAATCTAACGAAGAATATGTCCAGTGTATCTGCTTTATCCAGCTCCCAGTCAAGTCCAGTGCTTATCCAATGTATCACTCTACTCTTTTTTGCCATATCATTCTGTTTGTACTTTGCCCTGTCTTATTGCTGTCATAGTCCTTGTCGGTTACTTCTGCACATCCTCACATGTTTATATATCTATCCCTGAAGGCTTGTTCATGTTGATTTAATAGTACTTTAAAGAAATGTGTTCGTAGGAGTTGAGGAAGTCAACACAAAATTGATGTAGTCTGCTATGCATTTTATAAAGTCCATTAGTATCCACCTTGTGCACATCATAGAGTATTTCCCACTTTCTTTTTGACCCTTCATCGCTTCATTCTTTTATTCTTTTATTTTCTTTTGGTCCCAGAAGTGACTGGCCGTTGCTGATAAGTGATTTTGTATGTATAAACCATGGCAATCTTGGGAGTTGATGGTTATATACATATATATATATATATATATATATATATATATATATATATATATATATATATATATATATATATATATATATATATATATATACATATATATATATATATGAGGGTAGTTATACATAGTACTAATACATGAATGGGGAGATTTGCACTTGTTTCTTTGATGCTATGTCAGAATGTTTTGTGTTTATTATCAAGTTAATATTTTGACATTTGTCATTATCAATTAGTTTTTGTTGGAAACTTAATTATTTCCCAATGCCTGTCACCATCCCTCAGACAAGTCCCCTATACATCTTGACTTTAATTAACTTTTTTTATTTTAGGAGTTGCAGAGAGCAATATTGGTTGACCATAAGAACTGAGTTTTTAGTAAAGAAAAACACTTTTTGCTGCTGCATTGCATTCTGCTGTTTTGTGGAAAGTTCTGCTGTATGGAAGAAAGTCTCCTCTACAATAGAATTGTCTCCGTGTGATTGTTAAAGGAATAGTTTATCCTTTTGGGGGGAAAAACCCCACTTATTCACATGCCGAGAGTTAGATGAGAAGACTAATACCACTTTTATGTCTGTATGCTTAATATGATGGCATTAGCAGGCATTTAGCTTAGTTTAGCAAAATCTGGAAGCTGGGGGGAACAGCTAGCCTGGGAGTGCTGGTAGGGTTACATACAGGCTAGCTGTGTTTGTTTGTTCCCAGTCATTACGCTAAGCTAAACATCTGCTGGGACTATCTCCGTATTAAGTGTACACGTGAGTAGTATCTTCTCATCGACCTTGAAAAAAGAAGACAGGATCTTTGGCTCTGAGGAACTGATGCCCAATCTTGACTGGAATCACAAAACTATGGAACCAATCTTATACAAAAAAGAGTTTTCTTTGTGTTTTTTATAGAGCCCCGGAAGTCCAGACAAATTATCTTTTTATTTTGTGCGGACAAAAAATTTCAAAACTCTGCACTGTCGTCAAACTGGCCTCTATCGGTCTCGGAGGCTACGTGGCTAGCTGAGCTAACTAGCTAACAGTAGTTAGCAGAAGTTATGACCTGATATGTGATATGCTGCCCCCTACTTTTTAGTATGAATTTGAAAGGTAGAGAGTAGTCTCAGTTCTAGAACTACCAGAATTATATAATGACCAGAATGGCCATAGCAGTCATTCTGACCACTCATACATTATTTACATAAAAATATAAGAATGAATGGGTGTGTAATGTTAGGATAGGTAATAATAAACATCAGGACACACTACAATAACATCACTAACATGCATTTCAATGCATAGTAAAAAACCTTTATGGACACATTTGAAACACATAAATATCCCAAAATGGCCAAAACAGTTCATCTGACCGTCACAGGAAAAGAAATCGAAAATATGCTAAACTGCAAGAAAACAAAGTTTGGGGGGCAAACACCACACATCAATTACACTGACACTTGTGGATCAATTACTCACAGTCAACACAGGTTATGTCCTGTGCACCTTCACAGTTTCACTTCTCAGTGTAAACAAAGAGGTAGAGCATATAAAATACTCAGAGAGAAGCAACTCATGCGTTAATATTGTTCCCTTTTTTATTATGATTTCACTGTGTGTGTGTGTGTGTGTGTGTGTGTGTGTGTGTGTAATAAATCCTGTTGAAAATGCAGAGCCAAAATATTGTTTAACTTGTTACTCTTTGAACTGACAAAGACATTGCAAATACATAACCAGCATATTTGACAAGGAATAAAACCCTTATGTGATGAGGCTCTGAAATGTAAGCTTCTGTCTTGACATTAAACATGTTTTGTATTTTTTTTCCCAATGCACTTTCTGTTTCTTAGTTACAGTTGGAAGATCAATACATGTATATAGTAGTAGAAGATCAGGAGGGTTACACATCATTATCACATATATGTTTGTTATCTTTTTAGATGTCTCAGTTCCACCTTCTGTCACTATTAAGACTGAGCTGAGAATAACAACTCATGTCTGCTGCCAAACAGCATTGAATTCAAAGACTGTAGTCAGAAGCCGCTTCAATAGAAATGTGACCCTGTATAGGTTTTTGGCTGCAGACTGAGTGTAACATCCTCTTGCTGTTTCATCACTGCATTGCCACATGACTTTAATTTCTTGATAATGCTTCCTGGATGTGTGAGTAGTGCAAAAACTTGAAGGAATAGTTCATTTTGGAACATGTTAAGGTCTCAAATTTAAATTTTTAAATTTTGTTTAAACCAGAAGGCTTGTCATCATTATGAAGTCATTGCCCCTGGCCAAGAAATTGTCCTGCACATAAACCCCAGGAAATTTGCTTTTCCCCCATGTCCAGTCTTTATGCTAAGCTAAGCTCCTGGCTGTAGCCTTACATTGACAACCATACAACAACCCTAGGAGTCTCCCTGACAGAATAGACTGCTCAGCCATCTGCCTGGCCGAGACCTAGCTTGACAACATGGTACCTGATGCAGCGGTAACAGCCCATGGCTACCTACAACATTGATTTCTCATCCAAAGATAGTGACAGACACTAAAATCCTTTAAGATAAAAAGCAAAGTCAAACCAAAACAAACAAACGATGCCACTGAAACCCTCCGAGGTTGTTGCATTTATTGGGATATGGTCAGCGCAGATGCAAACAGCCTTGATGAAGCTGCAGACACGGTGACGTCATACCTTAGCTTTTGTGATTACCTATGCATCCCTACCAAGACTATTAAACTCTACAGCAGTAACAAACCTTTGGTTTACAAAAGACATACAGATCATTCACAGTTTAAGAATTAGTCTGCTTTCATCGCTGGAGACAGCAAAATCTGAATTGTGGTCTGCAATCATGAAAGCAAATTAAAATTGCACAACTAAACTGAAACAACAAATATGCATCTAAAGACACCAGCTCTTTCTGGAAAAAACTCAATGTAATTAGAAATTACAACAAGCCCTCACCTCCCGTACCTGATCCTGACAGACTCAATAAATGATATGTGAGATTACAGCAGTGCCCTGTTTTACCTCTGTCTCCCCCAATACCTTCCCCACCTCCTCCACTGATGGACATGAACAACAGCCTCTGCGTACACCACTGGATGTGGGGCTTTCCATAGGAAGGAAGACAGTGGGCTACGGTGAACTACCTTTCATCAGCCCTTTAACCCCAGCAGTGGTGCCCCTAAGGGCTGTGTTTCACCGCCCTGGCTCTTCTCCTTATGTACCAACACTTTCACATCCCAGCACAGTTTGCTAACCATCCGTCCTGCTGGCATACTACAGACATAAAAGGCCTTGTATCCAAGAACAATGAGTACCGTTATAGGAAGCAGGTAGCCCAAGCATTCACTTGGTGCCACTACAACAATCTTAATACATATCTCAGGTGCACCTAAAACCATAATCGACTTATTTCTTGGCACACATATTAGCAATACACCCAAATGGAATATTACCTCAGACCACTTCACCAAACAAGCCCAGCAGAGACTGTTCTTACTTGGACAACTAGTGAACCACAGACTACTCCTTCAGTTTTAAACATTATTAACATTTTCACGACATGATGTGGAAAGACTTCTGGTTCTGCTTCAGTATTCACTTTGATGAATGGAAGAGTAAACTTGATGAGTCCCAGTTGTTCTTTCTTTATAACAACATAAATCTGACATCAGAAAAGAGCTTTGTACAGCTTGCATACATGGACATAGTTTATACCAAAAACTTAAGGTAACATTACATTCTCTCATTATACCCTACGCCATATAGAATCATGTAAAATCTTTCCCTCATGATATACCGAAACAAATTCACCCAATTTTCTGTAGGACTTTACTCTCTTAATCCGTTAGTATCCCAGTCTAAACATAAGGTAATCAAGCTATTTGACCCATATCTGCAACGTGTTGATAATAAAGCAATAACCATAGTTAAAAAAACAAGTAAATGGGGGAGTGTGTATGAATGAGTGTGTGTGTGTGTTTATGTATGTGTGTGAGGGAGGTCAGCATTTCTGGCTTGGGGGCAGTGGTTTTATCTTTTAAAAAATGTAAAGCTAACACATTTTGACAATCATGATTTTTAGCCAAATCATCACGTTTCAGCCTTCCCTCTCTCCCTTCTTTTCTCCCACATTCTCTTCCCATCTTCCAGACTCTGCACCTCAGCCAAGGTTATCTCTTCCATCGATTCTTATCATCAGCTTTTGAATTGATCTATTACCCCTGCACCCCACCTACTTAATGCTGGCTTGATTAATTATTGTCCCCCGCGGGGATGGGAGTAGGGAGGCTGCCAGCAAGAATTCTCTAGATTAAGATGAATTTTCATTGTCTTTGTTCCCTGGAGTGTCAGAGCACACAAACTTGTGTGGAAACATGCTGAATTTAGAGAAGGTAAAATGTGTTGGGTTCCCCTCTATTGACACCAGATGTGCACTCAGGGCATGGCTACAGCGATTGTCTGTTTATTTTTTCTTCTGGCTTTAATTCTCAATAGCATCAGTATTATTTAGAAGCATCAGATCATTTGTAAAATGGAAATTAAATTCCCAAATCCAATTTACATTTTTATGACAAGCTTCATTGACACTCTGATATGCTATATCCCCTGATAGCATGCAAGAACAAGGGAGCAAGGTGGAGACAGAAGGAAAAAAAGGAATAGAAAGATTTTAACTCATCATCATGGTTTTGTCCCATTTTGGGCTTTTCAGCATTAAAACCCTTTCATTTATATTGCTTTGAGAATAAATAGCAACAGCTAAAAACATAGTCAGAGGGTTTGTCATTTGAGGCTTCTCTCAGTCTCAGTATTTGATGCCTATTTGTTCTGGCAGGAAAATGCCTTGTGGATATGAGCAGATCAACATATTAACAGTCCATTAATGCTGCTGAAAATCTCTCCGGCTGCCAACAGCTTGCAAAAGACACTGCTTTGCCTTGAGCAACAGTTACTGTATATTTGCAGTGGCAGGTAATTCAAACATAATGTACATATCATTTCAAAAGACATTACTGAGCTGGATAATGGATTCAGAAATTCTCAGGCATTTTGTGTTTGTTCAGTTCCTGTAACAAACCCATGTAGTTTGTCCCTTCTGGTATGACAACCTTTAGATGTAACATTATTATCTTAGATGTATGTATTTATTTACTTATTTTTGTCTTTTGTTTACAGTTTTGGAAAGTTAATAAGTACATTTATTGAGCTATTTGTATTTTACTTGGGTGTTCCCATTTTATGCTACTTTACTTCTACTCCACTACACTTCAGAGGTAAATATTGTAGTTTGTACTCCACTTATGACACTTACTCCAGTTTATTTGACAGCTATACTTACAAGTCACTTTTACAGACAAGGGTATTACATACAAAACATGTGATCATCCCATAAAATTTTTGTTATAAGCCACCCAAAGTAACACCACATCAACCAAATACAACAGTACGCTACTTACACACAAAAGCATCAGTCAAACTAATTTAGCAATATACTGTATCATAATATACAACTCATATGTCAGGATTTTATTCATGGACTTTTTCACATGTTTTTAATACAGTAAATAGACACACTGCACCGCCTCCAAGGACTACAAGTCAACACAACACTGGTTTTATGGATTAAAGATCTTTTACATGGCAGATCCCACCACGTCAGAGTGAATGATCATAAACCCAGTGACATTGTTTTAAATACTGGGGCCCCACAGGGCTGTGTCTTGTCACACATCCCCTTCTCCATGCACACAAACAACATCACCTGCAATAGCAACAGACTGACACTTCTTAAGTATGCTAGTGATGGCCTTGGTGGGCCGCTTGACAGACATGCACTCCCTCTATAGGCAGCATGCGGATACCATGGTCTTCTGGTTCCAGGAGAGCTTCCTGGAACTGAACATCAACAAGACCAAAGAGCTGTGTTGCACCTGATACGACTCATGCCGGAGGGGCAGGTGGAGGAACAGGTCGAGAGCTTTCAATATCTGATCACTGAGATGGACCACCACCTGTCCTTCACACGACATGCAGATGGGGTCTACGAAAAGGCCCAACAGCGCATGTTCCTCCTGAGAAAGCTGGAAGATTTTAATGTCAGACAGGACACTGCATCCTAGTACAGCTTCCCCACAGAGAACAGCAAGAAGAAACTCATAAGAATCTTCAAACACGCAACTAAAATCACAGGCACCACTCAAATCCAACTGTCAGACTTTTATAGTCACGCAGTAAAAAGAAAGGCAGACTCCATCACTAAGGACCCTTCACACCCCACTTCACCACTCCTTTCAGCTACTCCCATCAGGCCGCTGCTTCAGAACACCTCTGGCCAAAAAGAGAATTCACAAAAACTCTTTCATTTCCACTGCGATATCCATTTTAAATAAGAATTACACTACTTTTTTATGCAGCTTTGCACACCTGCTTTTATTTATTTATGGAATTGTTTGTGTTTTAATATCATTTTTTTGTCTTTCATGGGTGTTTGTTTTTATGATGTATGTTAGCTTCTAAACTAAAATATTTTTCTATCATTATTATCAGACAATAAAGTTTTTTCAATTGAACTGAAATAATTTACCAGGGAAATACTTTTTACTTTACATGTATAATGCTTATATACTTTTTTTTTTTCGTATTTCACTTAAGTAAGATTGCAGCTTTTACTTGTAAGTTTTTACATGCGTTTTTTTTTTTTTATTGGGCTTCATTGGGCTTTGCAATTGTGGATGCAATCTGAAAAAAGTCAGAGGAAAACCAATCCCATGTGCATAAATGTGTTTCTTCAGCTTTTCCATATCTTTTATAGATTGAATATAATAATAGTTTTTTTTACAACCTCTAACATCCTTTTGTCCAATCTGTAGTCACATTTTCAAAACTCTAAACACAGTTTAGAGTCCACATCAGTTTGTTCATACCATACAATTAACACAATTCATGTTGTTTACACAGAATATGCAGTCAATTAACCCATTTCTAAAATGCTAAGTTTTCTTTACGTACAAGGTTACCCAATTCCAAAACTATAAATGTTATTTACAAATGCTAGCACACAACATGTCAGAAATGAAGATCCATCCATCGTCAACCGCTTATCCTGCATGCAGGGTCGCGGGGTGGAGCCAATCCCAGTTTACATCAGGCGAAAGGCAGGGTATAGCCTGGACCAGGCTTGCTTTCTCTGTGTACAGATGTCAATTTGAGGTCATACTTTTGTCATAGTGTCATGTAAACATACAAGGATCCAAACTTCAAGTATTGATGTTTATTCACACTCATCAAAACCAAGACAAAGTCAGAACACAAAATAGTAATTTCACAAAAAAAAAAAAACAATCAGCCTACATCATGTCGTCTTTCTGGGTCCGGCCACAAAATTTCGTCCACATCGCATGCGATATCCTCCAGTCCAAGGCACCGGGGAAAATATCTCCTTGAATGCCGTATCCAGGCCTGACATGATGCCTGGTCAATATCTCCACATGCCTCCTCCATTGCCTGTAAAAGGGCTACCTGTTGATGAGGATGACGGTCGTACACTTTCCAGCGCCAGGCAGAGAAGAACTCCTCGATGGGATTTAAGAATGGAGAGTATGGAGGGAGGTTGAGTGCCGTGAAGAATGGGTGGTCTGTAAACCAGTTGCGGACCAAAGCAGCCCTATGGAAACTAACATTGTCCCATATGATGACATATCGGGTCTGCTCTGGTCTCTGAACAGTGAGCATGTCATGTAAGGTGTCCAGGAATGCAATAATGTGTGCAGTGTTGTATGGGCCTATGGTTGCATGATGGTGAACAACACCATTTAGGCTTATAGCTGCACACATGGTTATGTTACCACCACGTTGTCCTGGGACATTGATGATGGCACGGTGTCCAATAATGTTCCTGCCACGTCTCCTGGTTTTACTGAGGTTAAAACCGGCCTCATCTACAAAAAGTAGCTCATGTCCCATGGCATCTGCTTCTAGTTCCATCACTCTCTGGACAAGACAAAACAAATGCAACACATCAGGCCCATGCACAGCACTACAGTATGCACTTCCAAATTCAGAACCAATGACACTATAGCTTACCTGCACATAGTCATATCGCAGTTGCTTTACACGTTCTGTGTTTCTCTCGACTCTGTAAATTTGCTTCATTCTTATTCTGTGGCGCGCAAGTACACGACTTAGTGCAGAAATGCTTACACTGTGTATATTTTGAAAGATGGTGTCATTATCAATTATGCGCTGCTGTATTTCGCGCAGTCTTATTGCATTATTGGCAATCACCATGTTCACTATATGGGTCTCTTGCTCTGGAGTGAACATTCTTCCTCTGCCCCAAACATGTGGACGTCTAGCAATTCTGTAAAGTAACAATTTCAGTATTTTTGCATGTATGGTACTGTTGTGTTTCTCATTAGAGTATGGCAGTGCTACAAAGTTCTTACCGATTCTCATTTCGAAATGTCCTAATGATGCTTGCCACAGTGTAGCGGCTCAAATTAGGCTGAACCCGTTGGCCAGCTTCCCTCAGGGTCATCCCATAGTTGATGACATGGTCCACTATTGTAGCTCTGATGTCATCAGTTATTCTATTTCTTACTCTTCTTACCCTTCCTCTTTCCCCTCCTCGTCCTCTTCTTGCTCCTCCTTGTCCTCTTCCTCTAACTTCCTCTAACCCTCTCGCATCTTCACCTCCACGTCCTCTTCCTCCAACTTCTTCACCTCCACATCCTCTCCCTCGGCCTCCTCTGATTCTCACTCTTCTCACTCTTACTGCTCGTTCCATTGTACTCCACACAGACAGCTTACCTGTGGCTTATTTATAGTGCTTAGGCTGATTGCAAAGTGAACTAATTATCTAAAACAGTTTTCAC
>NC_060163.1:11618085-11654200 GCF_021292245.1 Micropterus dolomieu | reverse complement strand
ATGGTTGCATGATGGTGAACAACACCATTTTGGCTTATAGCTGCACACATGGTTATGTTACCACCACGTTGTCCTGGGACATTGATGATGGCACGGTGTCCAATAATGTTCCTGCCACGTCTCCTGGTTTTACTGAGGTTAAAACCGGCCTCATCTACAAAAAGTAGCTCATGTCCCATGGCATCTGCTTCTAGTTCCATCACTCTCTGGACAAGACAAAACAAATGCAACACATCAGGCCCATGCGTAGCACTACAGTATGCACTTCCAAATTCAGAACCAATGACACTATAGCTTACCTGCACATAGTCATATCGCAGTTGCTTTACACGTTCTGTGTTTCTCTCGAAAGGAACTCTGTAAATTTGCTTCACTCTTATTCTGTGGCGCGCAAGTACACGACTTAGTGCAGAAATGCTTACACTGTGTATATTTTGAAAGATGGTGTCATTATCAATTATGCGCTGCTGTATTTTGCGCAGTCTTATTGCATTATTGGCAATCACCATGTTCACTATATGGGCCTCTTGCTCTGGACTGAACATTCTTCCTCTGCCCCTAACATGTGGACGTCTAGCAATTCTGTAAAGTAACAATTTCAGTATTTTTGCATGTATGGTACTGTTGTGTTTCTCATTAGAGTATGGCAGTGCTACAAAGTACTTACCGATTCTCATTTCGAAATGTCCTAATGATGCTTGCCACAGTGTAGCGGCTCAAATTAGGCTGAACCCGTTGGCCAGCAGTCATCAGTTATTCTATTTCTTACTCTTCTTACCCTTCCTCTTTCCCCTCCTCGTCCTCTTCTTGCTCCTCCTTGTCCTCTTCCTCTAACTTCCTCTAACCCTCTCACTTCTTCAACTCCACGTCCTCTTCCTCCAACTTCTTCACCTCCACGTCCTCTTCCTCCAACTTCTTCACCTCCACGTCCTCTTCCTCCAACTTCTTCACCTCCACGTCCTCTCCCTCGGCCTCCTCGGCCTCCTCTGATTCTCACTCTTCTCACTCTTACTGCTCCTTCCATTGTACTCCATACAGACAGCTTACCTGTGGCTTATTTATAGTGCTTAGGCTGATTGCAAAGTGAACTAATTATCTAAAACAGTTTTCACATGTGAAAGTGTGCCAGACAGTTAGCAAAATAGTGTTAATGATAGCCATACATGTGTATAATTTTGCTAGGAGTGTGTTGGAAATTTGGTAATTGAGTGTAAGCAGTGAGTTGTGTTTAAAGTTCTGCAAAAAGAGTGTTGTGCAGTGAATTGTGCCTACAGTTTTGCAAAGTGTGTGTTACAAAATTGCAAACTGAGTGCAAAGCAGTGTTTGTGCTTTTAGTTTTGCAAACTCAGTAAGTGGTTTTGCTATACGTATTAAGAGTTTTAGAAACTGTGCTACAAGAATCACGATTAGCGCTTAAGCATTCAGAAAAAACTGTAACTGTTTGGCCAGGATGCATGTTGGTAATGCAGACTGTGTGATGAGTTTTGAAAAAGTGGCTTCAGTTTTGACCATTGCATCTTAGCAATTGAAAAAAACTATAAATGAGGGATCTCCTAATGCTAACCTAAAGGCAAGTGAGAGAAAGGCCAGAGATACCCAAGGCTCAAAGGTCATCCACACACCTCAGCAGCCCTGATTAAGCTTCCTGACAAAGGGAGGGGGTGGAATAACTCTTAAGGACAGAACAGTCTCCTTCATTCAGACCTTGCACACACATACACACAAACAAGGAGCTAACAAATTGTGGATTGTTAAGGAGAGTTGAATCTCCGGCACCCACATTTTTAATTGCAATGTATAACTTGGATTTTAAAATGCAAACAAACAAAATCCTGTGCAAAGGATCATACGATTTTAGGATTTGTTGTGATCAGCAACTAAAACTAAAACTGCTCATGTGCATTAAGTGACTTTATACCATAAATAGATTTTTCTTTTTCTCAGACTCACTGCAAATTACAGAATGTCCTCTTTTCTTAACGTCTGTTGGTTTGAGACCTAAAAAAAATAAGCTTAAGTAAACTGAAATCAAAGCGTTTGTTTTGGAAACTTGCAGTGTTAGTCCAAAACTCTTTTACACCCTGGGGGGTTAACAGCACACTAGCTGAGACACCCCCACTTCACAAAACACACACACACATAATGGATTGATGTGTGACGGCTGGGGGGCTGAAGACGGCTGCTGTGTAGCTTGTATAAGTGGCGGGGGAGAAGTTTTACAATAGAGTTTTTGGAGGGAAATCAATACTCTTGTGTCTCAGCAACTGAGGGATGCGGAGGAGGGATTGTTGTCATGTTGATTGTGTAACTGATGTCCAGAAGTAAGCACATTAGTACTTCATTCCTTTCTTCCACTCCTGCACACATAGAGTCCGCAACATTCAGTATTTTATGTATTTTATAATCTTGTATCTATGTCTGTCCTGTATCTACACCTTGTTGCAAAACCAATTGCCCTACAGGGACTAATAAAGTTAAAGTTGAACTTGAAAGTCATTCCCCCTCCTTTACCACTGCATTTATATAAAAAAAAAAAAATGTTATTATTAAAGTGGCTGACAGCTACCTCCACATGGAAACAATATTTGTTTACTGGTTGTTATTACAGTTTTTTCACTTGCTAACCTGCATTTGTCAAATCTGAAGTCACATTGTCAAAACTCTTCACACAGTCAGCGAAACATCGAAGTGTATGTGGACCAAACTGTGAATCATTTTTCATTGCTTTCACACAAAATGCATTCAATGAGCACTTTCTCCAAAATCCATGAAATCTTTTCCCATTACTACTTCACCACCTGCAAAACACTGTATATCTGCAGCACATTTTTCAAATGCTAACACACTGTGTCCAAAACTGTTAAAAACACATTCAAAACAGAATTATGCAAATATCCTGCATTTCTGCAGTAGCTGGGCAGATATACAGTATATAGAAAATGTTAGCAGAACATTTACGTACATTTTATGTTTACATCTATGTGCTTAAAGAACTGTGTGTAGTGTTTTGAATGTTGTTTTACAGCAAAACTGCAAGCTTAGTGTAAAGCAAGAAAAGTGCTTATATTTTAGCAGAATTGGTTCAAGGGGATGGTACATCAATTACAGGCCACGGTCATTGTTTCTCACATACCAGTTTTACTGTGTGAACAACTTAAATTGCAGCACTGAAATTTCAGGAACTTTTTTTCACAAGTAAATTACTGAATGCAGTAAGAGTAAATGTCTGCATTACTGATTCATTCTTGTTACATATACTATGGTACAGTCAATAAAGTCAAAATATGTTATTCTTACAGTTTTTCTCAGTCACTTTGGTACATAAGAATCATCCTTAACATTTGCAAAACTATTTGTATTGGTAAACTATGACTAAGGTTTGGATGACAATGATTGAAAATGCACAAGACTGCACTTTTTCTGTCTGGCATAGTTCAATTTCAAAAGTACAAAGTTATACATTGCAAGGGATTTTTCAGGATTCACAGTTACGCTTTTACTGTACGCACTGTAATCTGTTGACAGAGCATGTCACTGTGATGCAGAAAAAAAAACGAGACTATATTACAGCACCACATAGCACAACGGAAACAATTACAATATAAGAAATGGAAACACCCCCTCAGGTTGACGTTCCTGTCTATTGGGCCACAGATTCTTATTCACATTACAACAGATATCTTCATCAATTTACTGTAGGACACATTTACAAAAAAAGCCTAATAGACATGTAGAAAAAATGCTTTGCAGATTATGAGGAGTTCAATCATTTTGCATGTGACTTACACAATGAACTTATGACTAGATGTTTTGGGGGGTAAGACTATTCAATAGAGAACCAGTATAATACTTTGTGATCAACATGACATACACTAAGCAATTGATAATGTAGGAAACAGCTAACAATTGTACATAATCATTTGCATAAATGTGTCAAAGCATTTGCAATTTGCATAAGTGCACAAGTGACTAGATGACGTAGAGGCTGAACAAGTAGAATTTCAATTCTGACCTGAGAAATGTACCAAAGTGCCTGAGAGCAACTGTATTCTATAATGAAATACTGATTTATATGAAAAAATCTGTCACATTTCGAGGATAAAAGTTCATCAAATTTACATAATGTTTCCTTTTATCAGTGTTTTGTAGGTCAGTGTGTTATGAGTGACAATGTTTGCTTTCTGGGTGGGTATTGTCGCCAGTGTTTTGGTTGAATGAGTTTATTTTGAGACTTGTATGAAGTGTTTTGGTAGTTTGAGTGACTTTTGGAGGTGAGATTAACTGTTTGGCCAAGATGCATGTTTGTAATGCAGACTGTGTGAAGAGTTTTGAAAAAGTGGCTTCAGTTTTGACCATTGTATCTTAGCAAATGAAAAAAACTGTAATTGCAGGATGCAAAACACAAGACTGGGTTTTTAAATATAATGAGCTCTGTTTGAGTTGTATCTCATCACATTATCAATTCAAAAGCAACTGTTCTGGTAAAGCTCATGCAGTTTACTAGGAATGACTAATCAGCGTGGTTTCATTTAGAAAATCAGCGGGGATCTTTACAACTAGCAGGGGCACCAAGAAGTTACCTTCCCTCCCTGCAGCTCAATGCCCCATCCCCCTGTCCTCAGTGCTACTCACCCCCACCATTACTCCCCGAATGTCCCCTAAGGTCATGCTCTCCAGGGTCACCAAATCCCACCCTGCCCCAACCCCCATCCCCCCAGCACAATCCAAAAGAGCTAAAGCAGACATAATAAGCTATGTGTTAATTGTGTGTGTGTGTGTGTGTGTGTGTGAGTGTGTGTGTGTGTGTGTGTGTGTGTGTTTGTGTGTGTTGGCCAGACAGAGGTTTGTTTTGGGGGTGGTGTGCATTTGTGTGTGTTGGCCAGACAGAGGTTTGTTTTGGGGGTGGTGTGTGTGTGTGTGTGTGTGTGTGTGTGTGTGTCTAATCGTGCACAGTCCCTCAAGGCGGATCAGGAAAAGGCGTGCTATATGTGATTGACAGTCCTTTGCAGAAGATTTTTAGAGCAGTCATACATAAGAAACACATGAATAGTGACACACACACACAAATAAGACACTGTTGCTTCCCTTACATTTACATATTGCATGTAGAGGATATACATACAACAATACAATAAGTAAAGACCTACAAAGCACAGGAATTGTCATTTGTGACATTTTTTGATTCAAAATAATGATTTTTGTTGACTTATAAAGCACAAGCAGTCAGACTTACAGACTAACAGACTTAACTTCAGTGGAATCACTGCAGTTAGTGGATTTTATTAAAGCCCTCCTCCAGTGTATTTTGACATTTCTATGATATTTCATATTTTTCTGAGTCATTTTCTTACAATGTTAATTAATTTTTTGACAAATGGCTTAATTTTGTGCTCAAAGTTGCAAAAGTTGCTTAGTTGTTAAAACGGGGTTGTGACGTATGACTATAGTAATTCCATAAGTCATACGTCATTCTCCAAGCTTGCGCAGGCGCATTGTCATGCCTCGTTAAAAACCTGTCACGCCGTCACGCCTCGTTAAGTCAGAGCATCAAACCGATAAACATCGTTGTGAGCTAGCTAACCAATTTATCATGTAATTTACTTAGAACTTACAGTAGGTATGTCTCTGTGTCTGATTGTTGGTTTGTCTTTTTAGTTTAGTTAACTTAGTTGTAGTTAGCCAGGTGTAGTTAGCTAGCATAGGTGTTGGAGGACAGATGAGAGAAAAGGGGTCGCACTTTCACCTGCCACCGTGTTTTATACAGTCTGCAACATGCATTTTACTGACGGCCATTTTAGCAATGTATCGGCAGAGGCAACGGTATCAGAAGTCTTTACATAAAGTTCAACAGAGTAATAGACCCCCCACACTCCCCCTGTGAAGTAAGCGCACCATAAAACGTAGTGGGAGTTATCATGTGCAGTGCGTTTCAAGACCATCCACTGTATGATTGATAACAGCTGATACTTGCACATTTACAGTGTTTCTATCATGGGTAAGTAATAGCTACTCCTGCCAGACAGTGTACTAAATTTTACAGTGTAGTGATGTTAACACAGCATATCGTTAGTGAACACTCCACACTGGTTGTCATGGTAATGTATTACGTCCGACTATTAACCACACCCCCATTCTCTGTTTGAGAAAGAACGTTAACCAAAAACAGCAGTTAAAACTGGCTGGAGGGGCTTTAAGTAAATCCATGAATTTCTTTGCATTAAGTTCAACTTTGATAAACTCAAATTTCCATTGACCAACAGCAAACTGCCTAGCTAGCTAGCTAGCTCAGAGAGCTTTTTCCCCGTCTTCAGTACCTCTTTTCGTTGAATGAAATTATATATTTAATAGTGAGAACAAAAGGCTAGGTTAAATGGCTGGTACCACCATAACTTTCAGCACCAACAGACAACAAGCACACAGCTGGCTCTTAAACGCTGACAGTTTTTTTCCATCTTCAATAAAACTCTTTACTGAATGAAATGATGTACAGTCTGGTAAACCACCCAGTACCAAAAAAAAAAAAGTGGTTCGAGAGTGACTGGCCTTAACTTGCATGATCCTGGCAGGCGTGCTAGCTTTTCCAAATGTTATTGGACCTAATGGATCTGATAATACTAAGAAGGTTTGTGATTTTAGTCACAAACCCCTCAAAAACTGTATTGACCATATTACCGCAGCTCCTTTTCCAATTATTATGTGTGGGAAAAACTGCTTTGTGGGCCAGTGTGTGTGTCACATGATAAACACAGAAGCTGCAATGCCCCAGGTGGCCACTGCACCAAAATTGCTTCACAGTCCAGCTCCGTTTCTGGACTCTTAGTCGCTATGTCACCAGGCTTCTAGCACCACCTATTTCATGTGGATGACTTTTGTTGTGCCACTTTCTGGTGTCATCTCTAGTTTAATTTGTACATCAAAATCAAAACATTCCTTTTTTTAGCAACCTCATAGTGCAATAGACTAATAAAAATACTGGCATACTTGAATTATCAACAAAGCTGATTTTCTAGTGTCTGGATGCTGTTAATCATTAGATTTGTATGGGATCAACCTGAGACGTTTACTTTAGATGGACTCATTCGATGATTCATCTGATTATTCTCCTCTGTTTTAAATTGTCTTCTTTGTCTTCAAATTTGACCATAGCGTGTTCCTTGAACAGTTTTACAGTTTTTCCTCAATTGTTTACACACAAATTCTGGTACTTGAGACACAATGACCACAACATGTTAACTCATTCACCAACACCCTGAACCAATTCTGCTAAACTACAAGCACAATTCCTGCTTTACACTCAAATTGCAGTTCTAAAACACACTTTTTTCAAAACACTACACACAATTCTCTGCTTTTGGCACAAGTTTCATGCAGAAAATATTTTGTTTTCACAAGGAACACACTGCCATTCAAATATGCACACTGACTCATCACAACGACAAACACCCGTCACACAGTTTTTCCAATTACAATCAGAGCTTTAGCATAAAAGGGCAACAGGTGAGCTCTTCAATGGAGCAATGGATGCCAACATTGGAAACAGAGGCAGAGCCGGAGGACGACGACGACGGCGACAACAATAATCTCTGATGAGATCCGAGCCACTTTAGTTGATCATGTGGTCAACCATGGTCTAACAATGAGGGAGGCTGGGCAAAGAGTACAGCCAAATCTGAGCAGGTACACTGTAGCATCCATCATCTGGACTTTCTGAAATGAGAATAGGTAAGAAATCTACTCTCACTAGCAAATTGCAGTACTGCATATCAATACAGTACTCAATGAGTACAGTAGTACAGTATTGCCTGTGGACTGTTCTGTAGGACTGTAAAAATACTGTAAAGTATGTTTCAAGTATTTAGGAAATGTATACCTACTTTGTATTTACAGTATTTTACTATTTGTTTGGCAGAACTGAAAGATTACCAACACAAGGTGGTCGGGAACGTCTTCAGTCTCCTGAACAGGAATAAACATGGTCCTAGAAAACAACGCCATAACATTACAGCAAATACAAAGAAAAATAATAGAAAACAATGACATATTTCAAAATATTGATAGGGTAAGCTTATCAACACTGGACCGTGTCTTGCGCAGAAATTATCTCAGAATGAAGCAGGTCTACAGGGTGCCATTTGAACGCAATTCCGAAAGAGTCAAAGAATTGCGATATAACTATGTGCAAGTGAGTCCCACAATTGATAAATACACTCAACACTGTATACAGTAAATTATACATATTTCAATATTGTAATCATAATGATTGTGCTTCACAATAGTGACCACTCCATGTCTATTTCTGATATTATGTGTGTTTCAGAGAGTCCTTGAGCTAGAGGTGGCTGCAGTGGAGCACCAGTTCATCTTCATTGAGGTTGGGTTCAACGTCACAAAAAGACGAAAGAGGGGAAGGAATGTCATCGGCCAGCGTGCCATTTTTTAAGTCCCTGGCCAGCGCGGAGGGAACATCACAATGTGTGCAGCGATTATCCACCACCATGCTACCCTTGGCCCCCTACAACACCGCCCATCTGATCACGTTCCTGGACACCCTACACAACACACTCATTCCACCAGATCAGTTAGATGGCCCAGAGCAGCTCAGGTACATTGTCATTTGGGACAATGTAAGTTTCCACAGGGCTGCTCTGGTTCGTAACTGGTTCACTGCCCACCAACGCTTTTTAGTTGCTTATCTCCCTCCATATTCTCCATTCCTTAATCCTCTTGAGGAATTTTTTTCTGCCTGGAGATGGAAAGTGTATGACCGAAATCCACAAACGCGTATACCTGTTCTCCAAGCTATGGAGGATGCATGTGGAGATATAGCAGCTGATGCTTTTCATGGCTGGAATCGCCATGCTAGGCGATATTTCCCCTGCTGCTTGGCCAGGGAAAACATTGCTTGTGATGTGGATGAGGTGCTGTGGCCAGACTGCAACAGAAGATAGGATGCAGCATAGTTTGGTTTTCAGGTTGTGTGTTTTTTTGTTTTTGTTTTTGTTTTTTTACTGTAACTGTGTGCAGTAAATTCTTCTGTTGTTTTGTATGTAGTGTGTATGTGCAACTTTGTGTTGGTTGGGAATGGGATGTACACTGTGTACATTGTTTTTGTGGGACAAATAAAATATATTACCGTGTATCTGTATGTTGTGAGTATAAAAAAAATATTCTCAAATATTTTACAACACACTTATGTATGTACTGTCTGTAGTAAGTGCAACACTGAACAAAAAAAAGGCCTAAGTCGTTATGATGAACGGAGAAGTGTTTTCCATTCATCATAGTGTTTTACATTGAGCACATCAGTGTTCAACTGGTTCTTATGAATGTCTATTGATATGATGGGGGGGGTGTGTGTGTCGTTTGAAAACAAAATACCATTTTTGAGAAGAAATAACATTGTTTTGAATGTGAATTGAAGTTTCATTTTGCAGGAGAATTGAGGGGTTTTGCTTTTTTTTTTTTTTTGATTTGTGTGTAGAGTTCTGAGAATATGAGGCATTCTTTCAGAAAATGTATGTAAACAATCAAGAAAAACTGTAATACAAATCCCATTCTTATCAGTTCTTCATTAGATGAAGAAGGTATAGCCATTAGTAGATACCAAGGTTGGCATCTATCTATAGTTTTGCCCATCTCTCTTGACTAGAATAAAACAAATAATCGTCCCTTTACTCTTCCCACAAACAATCCAGCTATTTGTTGTCGTGTAAAGTTGCTGAAAGCAGCTTGTCTTGATCCTAGAAGTGTGTAGTCGGCAGAACCCAAATTGGATGGTAATCAGATCAGTGTGAGGAGTTTGACAAATGACCAATGACAAGCACTGGACCCGGGAGGATGGGAGGGGTTACCAAGGGTCAAGGCTGGAGGGTTAGAGGTTGGCCTTTCAGAACCTCTCAATCGAAGGGCCATTAAATCCCATCTTTGTGTGATTTCTCAGTGAGGTCGCAGTGCTTCCATTGGACGCCCCCAGTCTGCACTATATGCCCAATAAAAGCTATAGATCCCGGGCTCCAGTGGTGAAGGTGACATCCCAGTCATTCCTTCACCACTGGTCCTGTAGCAATTGCATGCAATCAGGGGAATAGTTTGCTTGTCCTTGGTTGTTTCAGAGCAGGGAAAATAGCTGGAAATAGAGTAGCATTGGAGAGAAAGGAAACATCCCTTTCGGAACAATTTTCCATAAAGTTTCAGAAAGTAATTCTGCTGTGCAACCCATATGAGTGAGTTCAGTCCATCCTGTATATTTGTCTGCATGGATTCCCCTTAACGCTATTTATAACTGCTTTGTAAAATGCTTTCTCTTAGAATGAAATCTACAGACAAAATCTTTTCTAAATCCTAAACTATTCTCTGATAATTTCGTGAAAGTGACTGTAATGAAGCTCTTTATCAGTAATCTGAATGAGAAAGGCTTTGTGATCCTATTTTAAAGGAGGCTTTTTTTGTAATTCCTCAATGTGTGTTATCTCATGTGTAAAGTATGTCGTCTCTGGGGCGTCCCGTCTCTAGCTTTGTTTTCCTACGCCTGCCGTCCAAATTTCCATCACAAACATCTCACCCTGAGTGACCCTTTGCTTTCTGTCTGTGAAGAGGCCCTGATTAGCCAGCATACATGTGCAGATAGGCCCACAACCCTTAAGTCGGGACTGCGTATGAATGCACGTTTTCATGTGTGTCTGTGTGTGCATGTATATAGTGAGGAAAAGTATGAGTGAGTCCATGTGGTCATCCATATGTGGGCATGCATGAATGTGTCAAGCAATTCAGGAGTACCCTCTATGCTCTAATTATTCTGCAAGTTCCCCTTTTTCCTCTTTCCGATCTCTGCTTTGCTTTCTCGCTCTTTGCACTTCTTTGCAGGACGACACAGTTCATTGCAGAAAGAAACCACCTCTATTGAAGAGTCACAGTCTGAGGACAGACTCCGTTTTGTCTCTACAATCCCCCCCCCTCTCTATCAGCTTCCTCTGTTCATCAGTCGTGGGTCAGATGAAAAAGTAAAGCCAAATAACCACATGGAGCTGTGAGATAAATATTTATGGCCTCTGGTGTGCTTTGCAGAATTCCTAATATCCTCAAAACAGAAAAACAGGAGCCACACTTCAAAGTCTTGATTAAAGCAAATGTTTTAACTGTTTCCAGTGTCCAAGACAGACTTGCAACACTACTGTGTCTTCGTTAGCGTCACAATGGACAAATATATGATGCAATCAACATATAGTCAACCTAGAACAGGTGTACAATGGTGTGTTTCTCCCTGTTTCAAATACACTTTACTAGTGCTTCAATAAAAAAAAAACTGCCAAAGACTTCTCTTCTGGCATTCAGCCCACCTGTTGTATACATTCAAATACACTTGTTATCATGAGAACATCCAGCCTTGCACACCAGTATACCCCAAGGGATAGGTGATATGATAGCCAGATAGTCAGAGGTGTGTGTGTGTGTGTCAGAGAAGTTGGGGGTTGGGGTTTACTCAATGAAGGAGCCAGGGAGACACCAAATTTTGGCGGTCCCCTCAAGGCATCCCCATGCCCACCCTCCTCCAACAATGGCTACCTCATTTGCAACAGATGTATACACTTTTAAAACGCAGGTTCCATCGATGAGCTGGAGGTGCCGGTGCAGGTGCTGAGAGAGCAAAGGGGAGGGCAGTTTGTGTGCAATAGCATTTAAAATTAAAGGTGGATCTAAACGGCTCAGGGACGAGGAGTCTGAAAGGAGATGGTGGAAGATGAAAGACGCTGTGGATTCAGTTTTAGTATGCAATTATGCTCCCTATTCAGATATTCTAATTGTCATCTGGAGGCTTAAATGCGAAGGTTTCTTGGATTACTGCTAAGAAGAGTGATCATTCAGTTACTTCTTATTCTTGTACATTTACGGTCATTTAAGGCCTTAATCCTATTATTTTTACCCTCACATTGTCTCACATTTTACCCTTTTGAGTTTATGATCTAGCTATATAATTTTATTACTGTTAAAGATTGTAGTATTGGCAAACAAGTAGTGGTAAACGCAACAGTATTAGATGGGACTTGGAAAAGTTAAAAACAGATCATCATTTTCAGTGGCTTAAAGCTCAGCTCCATCTTTGGTTACAAACTTCACAGCATCCAGCTATGAAACTACAACACATTCTTCCTTTATCACTTGTAATTTAATACATTACGGCAATGTCGAGTGTAATTCCGACCACCGGCCAGATTTCAAGTCTCAGCAGGAACAGCTGAGATTCAGCACCTGTTAAGGTCATTATTATTTCAATGATTTGATGTGAAATGTGATATATAAAATTGTAATCTTATCAGTCTCATTATCCGGTGAGTTAGCGGGATGGTGGAGGGTTTGAGGATGAACAGGGAGTTTTTTGTGCATGGGGAGATAGCCAAGGGGGTCATAGTATTGGCATGTGTCTATTGTCTGAGCAGGCCATTGTATGGCAGGAGGGGGTTTAAAGTTTAAAGTCTCTATGTGTGTAAGCAGGCTAATTATATTCTGCACAGCCAAGGATGACCTAGCTCGGCCAAACTCAATTCACAGGGCAGGATGCAGTGCAGAGGAGGAGGAGGAGGAGGAGGAGGAGGAGGAGGAGGAGGAGATTGAGTTCAGTCAGGCAGCAAAAGAAAAGAACTGACCATCCATTCTTTTTGTATTTTAGGTTGTAGCGTTTTAGATGTGTCAGTGTCTTCTAAAATGTGATGTGTGATTTAAAAAAAATGGGACAACTAAGGGATTGCTGAAGTTATCTTATTACAAGTTACATGTGTGCATGTGGGTTTTTACATGTGGGTTTTTAAACATTCACAGGATACACAGGATTTATCAGTTTTTTATTAACACTTAGTCAGTCACCGTATATTCCTATAGATGTCAAATTGTTTCTTAAATGTCTTAACGTTTTTTTAAAACATTTTTTTATTTTACAAATGATTTTTTAGGCTGTAAAAAGCTCCTTCCCCATTTAAATGAACAGATGCTGAAAATGTTCACACACAAAACAAGTTCAGTTTCTCAAAATTGAAAGCATAGAGAACCTTACCCTTCTTAAACTACTACTGAGTTAAGTTATTTTCTCAACTATAAAACAGTTGCAAGGAATGATGTTGCAGTGTAACGTAGCATATTTTCAGGATCAGAATGACATTTAGTTGCATTTAGTCGACAACTGGCACAGGTGTGTGTCCTAAAATCATATCAAAAGTTGAACGGTTATTCGCCTGAAAGGCTATGCACTCCACAGCGTATCAAGTCTGAAAAGTCTATCGTGGCCCGTCTTGGTCGGCAAAATTATGCATCTGCTTTGACCGCCAAAATATATCCCCTTTGTATTCTCTCCCATTGTATCCAAATAAGGGTATTCAAATGTGGATGTGGTAGAGAGGGACAACATCTGTCTTTCCTGTGGACATATGTAAAACACTATACCTATTGTGAATTTTGGAGGGATCCTGCTTCTTGTTAAGTTTCCCTCCAAACTGATTCAGCCAATTAGAAGTAGTGTCGGGGATGGGAGAGCCGCAAAGAAGACAGACAGCTAAGAACCTCTGTCTGACCCCCAGCTGGGCTCCGACAACAATCAACTATCAAACTCCCCAGGCCTGAGGCATCACTATATCACCACTGGGCTGCTGAGAACAATGCCCACATCTGGATTTCAAATGTGGGGACTGGGAGATGATCTGTTAATTGCAGCTAATGAGAGTCATAAACGTGAAGTGAAAGGGGCTGGACATGACGTCTTCTAAAGGGCAACGACGAAAGTGGGGTTTCCCTCCAAACCATTCACAGACCTAATTTTGCAAATAAATGCCAGGCAATCATGACAAGCTCCCTCTCACACACACACACACACACACACACACACACACACACACACACTACCATACCCTAATGAGGGAATGCAGCATATATAAAAGAGCACAACACATGCTTGTTCCAGTCTGGCTACAATCAAAAGCTGTGGCACTGACTGTAGAAGCTTTGAAGTCTAAATTTACACTCAAACCTCACGTACCACAGGAAACTTCCTGTACATTCTGTGGTGACTGCGATGTGTTTTCATTTCTTTTTTCATCCCTGCCTGCTGCTTGCAATAAAGCACTGGCTGTCGCAAGTAAAAATCCTTCTAGTTAGCATTTGAAACATGTTAAGAACCACGTAAAAATAGTCTGGCCTGTTTACCCTGCAGCTAAACTATTCATTTGTGTGCTTTTCAACACTGAGGAATGTGAGAATCAACACAAATGACATCAAGGTTGGCTGCAGTATTGACGCTGTCCCTGTTTAAATTCAGTCTCAGTTAATGACACTCTCATTATCTGCTTACACTGAGATAAGGGACTGGATGTCAAGATATGGATACAATAACGATTAGGCTTTAATGATTATTTCAATGATTATTATTATTTGAATGTTGAAGAAATAAATAACATGCTGGACGTTTGACTAAGTGATCAAAGGAGCGCAACAAACGCTTGAAGGGAAATTGAATGTCTGCAGATGTATCTGAAGAAGTTAGCTGGCAGAGATACTGGCATCTCAAGATCTCTGCTGTCTTAATCAGCACTTCAGGCTGCATTTCTAAACAAAGACAGGGTTGAATGAGGAATCAGGCTCCATTTAGGAACCCACAAACAGTACTCAAAGTACTCTTTTACATAAAGTTATATTATAATGTGAAAGCACTCAATTACTGTACAAGTTGTATGTAATAAATGTAATAAAAAGTAGAATATTTCCCTATGAAGCGTAGTGGAGTTGAGGTATTACGTAGCATGTGAAGGTAATAATAAAGTACAAGTACATCAAAGTTGTACCTAAGTGCAGTCCTTCAGTAAATGTGTTTAGTTAATTTCCATCAGTATTGCAAATTCTGTTTTGTGAAATGTCAAAATGTGAATATAAAAATACACAAACAATGAGTTTGAAGTGACAAAAAAGTATATCCATTATAGAATAAAACAGATTAAGAAACAGACGGCTACAAAACCTGAAATTCAAGAGTGATAGAGAACTCCTGAATTTAGGCACAAAGATAGAGGGGTACATTTTAGACACCTGCAGCCTCTTTCCTACATTTTGCTAATGAAAAGTCCCCAGGGCACCCAGCTGTGACCTCTGACCCCAGACACTATAATTAGGTTATATTTGGAGTTAAAGTGGATTGCCAATGAGCTATAAAGAAGGACATCTTGAAAGCCCTTTTTAAAAATTAATTTGTCACAAAGAGATGCAAACACCGGTGATAATGATGAAAGAGATTAAACAAGTACAATAAACTAAAACAAGACCACGTGACAGACAGAAACAGGACCGAATTGCTGGAAATGTGTGAGAGATTACTGCAGAATATGTGTAAACTGAGACTTGATCCCAGCTGCAACAAACAAATCTCTTGTGATTTGTGCAGTTCGGACTCATCTGAATATGGCAACACGTGGCCCGCATCTTCATGCAAAAGTTATGTGGGATCCCGACGGAGAAGATTAAAGCACACAAGGGCCATATGAGAGTGTTGTGACAGTGGAGCTAAGTGATCTATTACATGTTTAGAGAAGCATTTAGAGAGCGTTCTCAGGGTGTCTCTGCACGTTTCCAGCTGCGTTTGCTATCAACCCTCTCTGACTCTGTTTATCTGGTATAGGGCCATCTTGTATTCAATTTCCCACTGGGCTTTACACTAACACACACGCAAACACACACACACATACAGTCACACAAGCCGAGCTGAGAGGCACAAAGAGAAATTTACTGTCATACAAACAAACACATACACAATCAGGATCCTGAGAAAGTGCTATGAGAGAGCAGGTGTCAGTTTTCACATGTGGCTCTCATGGGGGCTCAGAGGGTAAATATCAGCAAGAGTTTTTCCGGGCTCCTAGCTCTTCTCACAGCCACTGGCCGCCATTCAACTCTCACCATAGACCAAGAGCCCATAACCTGCATGAAGAGGTGGGAAAACGCCAACTTCACTGCTCTCACTGATTAATCACATCAAAAAAAACTCCAGTGGAGTCTGGGAATTGTTCAAATAGCCTCTTTCCAATAGCTACACATACAGCTAACTGATCTAAAACCTTACCTTATTGTACAAAGTGTGCATCCTTTTAATGGTTACAGGTTATAATGTTTGGTGAACCAGCCACCCTATAATTGTAGATAATGTGAAAAAAAATAAAAAGGAACAATTGTTGTCCACATGCCTTTGTGTACTAACTCATACTCAGGCAAGTATATATTTTTCTATCTCCCTGTTTTTAGCTTGATAACTACATTTACTTTAGGACACTCATCCAGCAAGTGACTCTCTTCAGTATATGTATTCTGGTATTTAGTCATTTTATTCTCATTTGACCCTTAAAAACACAAGACAAAGTACAATCGTGTGGCAGGAAGGGCATATTTTCTGCCACCCTGAAGATAGACTGATTATCAAAGTGTCCTGACAAGGTCTTAGATCTCATTACCAGCAGATAGATGACTCTGTGCAGGAAAACAAACAGCAGCCATGACAGATAAACTGGATTAGCACTGAGGTGCCACGGGAAGCAAAATGAAAAGTCTGGGAACTGGGACATCTCAACTTCTCAACTCAGATCAGGTCGTCCTCTGATGTTTCAGCTGTGACATTATATATAGCATACTGCTGCTACAAAAAAAGCTTTTTCTGAATAATATACGACCCTTTCATCGTTCTCTCTAGTACATCACATGTCATTAAAGGTTAGGTTCACTCCCTTTTATGACCAAAGACCAATGCCCTGTGAGGCTTTGATCCTGCTACAGGATTAGGTTTCTAGATGTCAGCCGTGTTGAACTATTGTTGTGTTACCGAGACAGTGTAAAATTTTGATGAATTCTTAACTAGTAACGTTCAGAGAGGTCTCACAAGCTGAAAATCAACTACAACTATTATTCTCATTGCTGATATGATTGGTTTCATTTATCAAGTATTTGTGGCATGTGTTATAATTTGTATTTTTAACACTGCTTTAGTATCAATATCACAAATCTGTTTTACCTTCAAACTAAAATTAGCATATGAAATATTTCTGTGTTGCTCTTACTAACACATTACCGTGTATATAGACATTTTCAGGATTTATAGAAGACACAGCATGTTTGAATAGAGTCAGCGAGAACAGGCCGGGAGAGAAAAGTTACACACAATGTCAAGGTTCCATAAATGAAGGTAACACCACACTGTCACTACATCCTCCCTGTGTTTGCAGGCGCACACACACACACACACACATAGAGGAATGCAGTACACCAAGTAAATAGGCACAGCACCGACACACGCAGGCAAAATCTCGTATGCGTACAACAGCACTGTTTGAAGACGCGCCCATTGGCAGGCTGGTGAGAAGGCAGTGAACACAGACAGCTATACGGGAATCTGGTTCAGTGGTTAAAGTATGAGGACAACCGGACAGTGTTTCATTAGAGTCAAAGATAGCATTGTTGTTGCTGCAGAACAGAAACAACCAGGTCTGATGGTTCACACAACCAAGCTGACCTTTAATTGTAACTTAGACACTGTTTGATTGCAGCTCTGCACATGCACGTATAATTCCTGGATCAGTCTTATGTGCAGTACAACACAAAGGTCCCATAACAACAACATGTTGATCCAAGATGGATTAAATTCTATTTATTAGGATTTACATGAGCCTTGTATTTACATTGTTGTTTACTACAGATTTTTGAAAATAATGTTAACGTTTTGATGTAAACCTGTCAAGAGATCTTGGCAGAACCCAAGATCAGGCTAGAGACTGGCAGGCTAAGGACAGTTTACAACAGAGAGATGTTGAGAAGGTGTCTGGCTGGAGTGAGGGCTGAAATGAGGGGAAGATTTCCGGATGGAGGCTTGGCAGAGGGGTTTCCAAGGTGGAGAGCTGGCTGGCAAGCTTGGATGGCTGGGGTGGAGATCTGGTGACCGGTGAGCCTGGAGGCAGAGGGAATCAGAGTTAGTACTCAGGCAGGCAGACAAATCAGCAGATTACACTGGCCAAGTAGACTACTTTACAGAGAAAGATATAACTTGTTAATTTGTGAACTGTAGAGATGCTGTTCGGTGTATTTTGTTATATTTGGACAAAGCCAGGCTAGCTGTTTCCCCAGTTTCCAGTCTTTATGCTGAGCTAAGCTGCTGGTTGTAGATTCATATTATCTGTGTAAATATGATAGTGGTTCTACTGTCAGTGAGTTAATGCATGTTTAAACTAAATCAAATGTTTTAACATACCTTTTTTTCAATCGCCAATCCATACTCCATGATTTTTTTGGTGATGAAAACTCAAACCAATTAAGACTGGGAGTACAATTTGATATTTCATGCTACGAAACAGTTGATAACCACATCAAATGAGTTTAATCTCAGTATGTCTCAACTGTACGATCCTGTTGTGCATACCAGTGCATTATACAGCCACAAGAAAGCATTGAATATGATCCTGGCTGAATAAGACTGCAGTCCAGGTCATAGCAGGGTCACAAAGCGTGTGTGTGCTATTGTTTTAATGGACACGTGTATGAATACATGCACACTGATGTGTTTGACAAAGTGTGTAAATCTGACTGTCCGTGAATGAATTCACTGTTCGCACGTGGATGCTATGACATATTTGTGAAGCCCATAACTAAGTTTAGGCACTAATTTATTCATTTTTCTTTGACTGGGTCACTACCAAACCCCCAACCCTGCCGCTCTGCACTTTAAACACTGCTGCTTTGAAATGCCCTGCAGAACACAAAGCTCTGTCCTGCTGCAAACAATAAAGCAGCTGGATTTCTGCACATGTGCCTTTGTGTCGGTCTGAGGTCTTGTCATAACTGCATTGGAGAGGCCTTGACTTTCATCACACACACACACACACACACACACACACACACACACATACACAGAAAGTCACTGGCTCGGGAGATAGATGGCAGTGTCAGCACAAAAGAATATTTGATTTGGTTATAAACACCGCAACATGAAAGAGAAGCACAGCAGGGTAAAGGGCGGAGGGCATGACAACCAGAGGAGGCAAAATCTTCATCGTCATCACCCTGATACATGGTGCGTCTGAAAATCAGGTTAGCATTATTGAACTGTGACCAGTGCTATATGTGTCCTCTTTTGCCTATTTCATTTGATTTAGTCTTTAGTTACCTCAAGTCTGAGGCACATGTAAAGTAGGCTGTTGATCAAATCTACAAAGAGCTTTGTTATAAGCAAGTTCAGTGGATTTGGGATGTTAAAAAAAAGATGTCCTTGTGTCTAACAACAAGTCTAACAACCATGACTTCAATAGAAAGTTATAAAATATTTTGCAAACCAAGAATTCTCTGCTATAAAATCCAGAATAATCAAGCATTTTTATGGTGTGTTTAAAGTCCCCCTCCTCTCAAAAATGTGTTCTGCACATTGTTCCTCACTCGGATGTTTGAATTTCACAGGAATGAAAGTTTGACACTAGAAGGCCATTTTCACATTCATCTCCTGCACTTTCTCTGTGCTCACCTCAAATCTAAGTTTAGTTAAATCTAGGTTTAAGTTTAATAAGTGTGCGTACGTGTATGACTTATTGACATTGCTCCTGATCCATTATGTAACTTACACAAGTGTAATGTGGAAACCTGAAGCCTCCAGTACACACTGGAGTAAACACTGAGAAGGGACTTCCAAGAGGGAGCAATCCAGTTAAACTTTTGAAATGAAAACTATTTGTACATTCATAAAGTCTGGTTTTTTTAAGGAGTTAGAAGGAGTAGATGTAGTTTTAAGAATGAGTCAGAATTAAAATCAGTTAATTAAACTTTTTTTGTGAAAAAAACCCCATCAAACATGAATTGGCGTTATATAAATAAAATTGAATTGACTTGAAGACAAAAATGATAATGCAGAGTATGTCTTCAAACACAACAGGGGGTCTTTAAATAATAACGAATATAATAATACCCTTTATTCAGAGTACTTTTCAAGTTACAAAGTTCTTCACCCAAGGCAGCAAATAAAAAGCAACAAATTATAAAATAATTAGACTTAATAAACAAATCCAGTAATGTAGGGTAAAATTAATACAAAAATAATAAAAACAAAAAAAAAGTGGAGGTTTCTGTAAACTCCATCAGCATATAAACTAATTAGTGTTTTCTGTGCAGACATGTCAAACACAATAGCGAATTGAAACTTGGCTTATCTCTGCAGACTGCAGGTCAGGCGTCCCTCCCCCTCCGCTGTGTGAGTGGTTTAAAGTTTCTCTTCTCGGGCTCTGATTGGTCCGGGAAGTTTTTCTGAGGGGAAATAACTTCACAGCCCTGCGCACCCTGACGCACAGCAGCGCGGAGCAGCTCAGGGGATAGTGTAGAGAGTTCAGCAGTATTCTCTTATCTTACACACCAGGATAAGAGGATACTAAACTATGGAGGTTATCAGAGATAGAGTCACATTTGTTTTATAGATGATTGTTTCTCGCAGAAGTGTAGGGCATCGCAGATTTGGAATAATCTTTTTCTAACTTTTCTTTTTAAACTTTGCATCATCCACTGTCGAAGATGTCTTGTTTTGGGGTTTGGATTAACGCAATTTGGATTTTACTTTTTGCCGTTTTTGCCGTGGCTTATTCAAGCTACTCTGAAGACCAGTGCAGCTGGAGAGGAAGGCAAGTATTTCATGTTGCATCTGTGCTTTCTCCTGCTGCATATGGCTAAATGAAAAGAAGGTTCAAAATTCTGCTCAGAGATGCCACAGGTGGCTCTTGTGTTTCTAAGTTTTTTTTAGAGCGAGTGGCCACTTGGTAAAGGACAATGCTTGTTTGAATGCACCATGTTGAGACATGCCATCAGGGCGCAATTAAAATGTTTCTAGTTCTCTGCAGCGATTGCGCCTGCGGGCTGTCTGCAGGAGGCATGGGGGGTCCAGACAGACAGGAGACTGAAGGATTAACTAATACTTGGAGGAAAAGCGGACTGTGCATGCAGTTGTTGAAGGGTAGTTTTATTAGAGACATACCTGCAGAAGAGTTTCAGTGTTTTATATAAGTTTGGCCCTAAAGACGCAACGATTGGCCCCTGCTTCTACAGAGCTGCCAGTAGGCGGCGCCTTTTCGGAGTATGTCCGGTAGCCGAATGATGCAGGATTTTTTTTTTTTTATGTCATCTCTATTAATTTCTTATGAAAAGTTTGGTTTAAGATCACTCATGTTTATAGCAGCTCAAATCCTGCAGTTCATCAGTGCAGTTGTTTCAGGAGAGTATCCACTCAGGATGTCAGGTACTCAGCCCAAACTCTTGCCTTTATCTAAACCTTTATCTAACCTTGTCTCCCTCCCTTTTTTCACTCTCACAGTGGTTTGTCCATGCAGCAGGGCAGCGTGGAACAGATCTCCCTCCACTGCTCTGAGGGCACGCTGGACTGGCTGTATCCCAAAGGGGCCGTGCGCCTTACCCTCTCACCCCGCCTGCCCTCCATGGCAGTGGGGCCCGGCGGCAGCAGCTCGGGCCTCATCACGGCCTGCGTCAAGCCCTCGGAGCAGTTCAACGGAGCCCAGCTGTACCTGGAGAGAGATGGGGTCCTGGAGCTCCTGATAGGGGACCGCTTGGAGTCCTCCCCCCCACCGAGGGTTCGCTGCTTCAGCCGCCTACCTGGGGAGAGGGTGGCTCTATTCCTGCAAGCTACTCCTCATCAGGACATCAGCAGGAGGATCGCCTCCTTCCGCTATGAGCTGAGAGGGGACTGGACCGCTCGCTTGTCTCTGGACTCCAACCCCATCAGCAGTGAAGGTGAGTCAGTGAGGCATGAGTCAGCATGTTGAGTGTGGCTACTCGAGGTCAAATATGAGACACAATATCAACTTTACAACAACTTTAACTTTAAGTGAACACAGGAAGTACAGCAGAACTTTTGGCCAGTTTTATCCTCTTGTAACAGAAATGTAATGCTCTGCCATGAAACAATACTCTATGTGTCTGTTGCTGAGTGTTCGCCTAGTTTCTTTCATTATTTCCTTTTTGTTTTGACTTAAACTGCCAAACTGGGGTCAAAGTTTTTTTTTCCTTCCTGAAAAGTTTGGAAGATGCAAGGTTTTAACCCACCAGTGATGGTATTACACACCATAAAATCCTCCCTGTAGATGATTCATAATTCATAACAGGCATTTGTGGGCTGGTTGGACTTTCCACGGCCCATGCAGAGTGCAGAGAGGAGGAAGTGGCCAAACTTTCCAGAGAGGCGTGCTGGTTTGGAGTAGGAGAAGAGGAGCTGTGGAGTGGGGAGGAGGGGGGACAAAAGCACAGTATGTGGGGCTTTCTCCAGAGTCCAGAGCCCTTTGAATGGGTGCCGCATGAGTATTCTGGGATTACTGCCGTCGCCTAGGCGACAGGGAGGCCTCTGCCCAGCTGAGATGCTCTTCTCTTTTGTTGAGCTGCCTCTCTGTGGGGAGACTTGTCTGTAGGAGTATATCCCCCCTCCCCTACATCCCTCTCCCACACACACACACGCACTGATTAGGTTTGGAAGGGGGTTTGCTGTGGACTAGAGAGGAAGGAATCTCATTTATCAAAAGGTTTTCACTAAAGAGGAGAATGTGTGGGGTGGGCAAGGGGCCTCCGAAGAACCACAAGGAGAACTTTAAAAAATGCCAGGATTTTTTTTTCTCCTACCCACAGTTCACTCTATGCAGGCAGACGGAGCTTTACTTGATTGGTAAAAAAAAAAATGTGCGGCCATCTGCAAATCCTGTTACACATCTTAGCACTGCACTGTATTTTTCAATATATGTAATTTACTTTTTCAACTTTTAAGATAAGAAAGTAGAGTACTTTTTTGGGGGAGTGGGACTGTGCTCATATTTTGTGTTTCTTTGAAGTCCTCCCCCGCTCCCTGTCCTTGGTTCCCCTTTGATGAGGTGTGACTGTAGACACCCTGAAAGGCTTTAAGGGGGGAAGTTTCATTTGGCCTTTAATTCGTTTGTGGTGGTAGAGCCTCGCACCTTAAAGCTCCACCAGTCTTACTCTGCCAACTGTAAATGTGGCAGCTGTCTGTTAGAAGGCAGTGGTGGGTCTCTCCTTTGTTGCTCAACTTTGCACAGAGTTTTAGGTCTGGATTCAAATTCCTGTGCATGTGATCTGGAAAGGCTCAGTATAAGTATTAGCATATAGGTGTTTTCTAGCAGTTTCGAGTGTTTCAGTATGTGAGGTCACCAACTGACTGTCCCTTTCTTTTCTTTCTTTTTCCTCCCCTTGTTGTCTCTCCAGAGGCCTGCAGACCCTGCAACAACACTGAGATTCTGATGGCTGTTTGCACCAGTGACTTTGGTAAGTTACCCTAATTTGCTGATATAACACGTAAAAACCCAGAAAACCAGGAACAAAATGTTATTGTCACTCCAGCTCAACCCCCATTCTAATTTAGCCAAGATTAACAAATGAAACCAGAACACCAAATAGCAAGAAGTCCTGGCATCAAAGCCGCAGAATGTAATGATTTCTTATCAGATTCTACAAAAGGTTTTGTCGAATAGGTTTAAAGTCAGAGCACCCCAGTGGCTCCAAATCCTCTCCTTTCAAAAGTGCAAAGGTTAAAGGTGAAACAGCAGCTCTCTGCTTCCCCAACACAAACGCACCCCTGATGACTGATCACTGTAGTGGACTAATCCTGACATCACCCCCCTAGAGAAGAAGCAGTGGACGAATCTGCAGGCCTCTAATTGAGCTGTAATGGCACTGAGGAGAAGTTCAGATGGCAAAAAAAGTTTGGCCTTTGTATAGCTTCAACCATCAGTTGGGAGTCCCCAAAGAGCAGCTCTAGCTTAAATGGGACAATATAACGTGCAAGATGACAGCAAAACATTTCAAGTTAACAAAAAGACATAAATTAAAGTTAAGCATTGTAAAGTAACCAAAGAAAATAATCTGAATGTTCTGTTTATCCACAGTCGTGCGAGGTAACATCCGATCAGTGGTGGAAGACGAAAACCTACGAGCAGCGGTGATCAAGGTCAGCGCCACCCGGGTGTTTCGTCAGAAGTATGCCCTGTTCACCGGCACCAGTCGCCTGACCAGCCGGGGCGAGGTTAGGACTCTGCTGCAGTGTGGCGTCAAACCGGGGCCCGGAAGCTTTCTTTTCACTGGTCGGGTCCACTTTGGCGAGGCCTGGTTGGGCTGCGCCCCCCGCTACAAGGACTTCCTGCGGGCTTACACCGTAGCTAAAGCAGCCCAGCAGATACCCTGTGAACTGCCTGTGGACTGAGTGTCTAACTCTGCAGCAGCTTGTCTACCACACAGAGTCGAGGCCGTACCGACAGCCAGGCCAAACTCAGCCCTGTTCCATGTTTCGGAAGAAGCCAATCTGCAACTGTTGGCCAGTGTAGCCTTAGTGCCACCAACGGATATCGTCTTCCCAGAGGACTAGGAATGAAATGGACTTTTCCCAACTCCATTTCAGTGCAATATGCAGTCGCCGGGTCAGAAAGAACCTGGTGGAGCCGTGACAGGAGGGACGTGGTTGAAATGAAGATTATAAGCATTTGGCATTGGACAGTTTTTACACAGTAATGCCTTTATGCAGGTTTGGAGAAAATCTATTGAAAAGCTTTCCATTCGGGATAAATTAAGTCAGCCATTAATTCAGGCCTATTGAGAGTCACTGCTTAGAAACTCAGGAAAATAAATTAAAAGTTCTATAGAAAGCTTACTGCCTGTTAGTTTGTATGCCACTGAGGACACTCTTTAGTAGGGGTGGGCGATCTGGCCAAAAAATACTATCACGATAAATCCAATCGGAATCACGATCCACGATCTGATTTGTGATATTTTTTTCTCAATATTGAAATGCCCTGTAGACTATAGACAGACTTGAAATAGCCACCATTAAAACAAAAGTTCAAACACTTTTTAAGTACTCACAACTCAGTTGTTTACAATACGTCACCCGATGAAGAGTGAAGTGAAGTAACTGCCATCTAGTTGGCTACATCACTCTATTGGTTTGTTCATGTAGCGTGGATCTGCTAGTTTTTGAGGTAATGTTAAGTTTGGAGACAGCAGTAAGAGGACATTAAACAATCTCTAAGATTTGCCTGGAAAGTAGATTGAGGACGCATTAGATCTCGATCTCAATCTAAAATCGTCCGATTGCCCGCCCCTCCACTTTAGGCATCTTTTTTGTCTCGCCATGGGAAAGTGATGTTTTGCTGGCTACCACTGTACTGGTGTCACCCTCAGTGTTACTATTATTAAGGAGATTATTAAAAAAATGTTAATAAATATATGTTTGCACTGATAAAGGAAAGGGAATGATCTGGAAAGTGTAATGCTGCGAGCACTGAAAACCAAATAAAAAGCAACTATATGTAGCATAGCGGAGCGATTGAGAATTTAATATATGTACAGAAAATGTGAGCATATACAGGAGTAACACAAAGCTAAGGCTGCCTGAGCCGGTTTTTCACAGCTCAAAATAGTGCTGAAAGCACTTTCATATTCTAGCCAACTCTGAGATTCTGCTTCTTTGGGGAGATGCAGGCTTTTAGGAGGTCTGTATTAAATAAGCAAATTATTTTGTAGGACATCATACGATTCATTTCAGTAGAAATGCGATATTTCTGCTTTTTTTTTATTAATTGGACTGTATTTGACTTTAAAGATAATTATTTAAAAAAAGATGTTGAGGTGGAATTGCAGCAGTGTTGCCAAAGCAGTTAGTTTTGTTGTTGTCAAGCCATTGACTGCTCTCTGCTGAAGTTGTCATATATTATTGCACATAATGAGAAATTAAAAACAGGGAGCTATATTATGATGTGAAGTAAAATAAAATATTCACCTTTATATAATCAGCAATGTTCATACAACTTATGACAACAGCCATTAAGAACTGAAGTCCAGCGTTATTATATGATATGATAGTATGGATGAAAAAAATCCTCTTACTATCTTATTGTGGTAAAACAAGTTATTACGCTGGACAAGGCTAGCTCAAGAGAAACAAAATATGCATCCAATGTATAAAAATTTTGCTCTGTAAAAGGATTTCATATCTAATGTGCACTATATCAACAAGGGGAGGGGTTCAAACCAAATTACCATGATGTGCTGAAGCGGTATGTCTTAATTGTGTACACTGCCATTTTGTTGTTTGTTATTTTTTATGTGAATTTATGTCAATATCAGTGTGATTGTAAATATGTTCATAAGAAATTCTAGAAACAATGTCATGAAGAAAAGTATGGAGAGAAAAAACAACACTTTCAGTATTGTGGATTATCTTTATGTTTGTCTGTGTCATTAAAATATACCGTAAGAAAACATTCTTGATGTTTTTGGATGTATTTATTTTCTTCTCCATGCCTTTCCTGTATATTCACTCATTCTTTGGTAATTTCGTGGTCCACAAACATAATGAAGCTGGACCGTTAATTTATCCGGCTCCCTCACCCAACAAATCAATACAGTTGAACCCAAGTTATAGTATTTGGATCCAAAGGTTTCTAGCATGGTAAACGTTTCTCAGACATAAGTCATTTCAAGTGCCCATGAATCAGACCCCTGAAAGCTCAGAACAAATGCAATGCGTGAGAGAGCGAGAGGCCTAAAAGGCGGCGAGATTTAGGGATTGCTTAGGACCCTGAGGGCATTTGGACAGGGAAGGAGGTAAAAAAAACAGCGGTTGGAATTCTGTTGTCCTCAGCCTCCCATTTTCAGGATTCAGGAAGCAATAAATTGCCATTAAGGGAGCTGCATGGCAGACTCAGCTGAGCTGAGGTGCCACACAGTCGCTCACTTCATCCTGACCACGTGTACACAAGGACACAATCAAACCAAACATCTTTTCCACTACACTTAGACATACGCCTCAAGCCTGGAGCAAAAGTTTGCTTCCTACCTCATCTTGGATTTCATCTACAGCACCACACAGCATGTGTTACCTGTTGTGGCTGACCACGGTACATTTTCTGCTCTAACAGGTGTGGAACTGCATGGTGGATAACACAGAAACACCCATATTACTGAACCCCTATGATAAATTCACCACCTGTTTCTCCTCGCAAAATTCTGCATAAACACGCAACAGCACACACCTCAGTAAAATCTCAGAGTTTTACTGCATGCAGTAAATCCATTTGAAAAAGAGCAGCTGGGGGAATTAACATGGTGTTTGGGTTAAATGGGGGAAAAAAATCACAAAAGCTCGACATGCCTCCCATGTCTGGCAAGCTATCTCCCATAGAAACCCTGACATTGGTTTGCCACTGCATCAGTAGTTCATGAGTGAGTGAACCTCCAACCTCCCCAGCTATTTACTGCCTCAGTGCTCCTTAAAAACGTCCCGTAGTTGGGGGCCCCAAGCTGCTGGGCCCTGCACACACACTCCTCTGCCCCCTCCCCTCCAGTCCATCTGAGGTTACTGCGGCAGGGCTGATAAGCCAAAACAAAGAGCACTCAAATTATACTCCTCGGCTAATACATCTAGTGACATTTTGACAAAGCTCTATTTCCTGTGTTGTTGTCACTTCTTTGTGACCCCAGCTTGAACCCACCAAACTGCAGTATTAAGGTCAGTGTGGCCACAAAGATATAGTGGCACAGTGCTAAATATACTGTTTAAATGTGTACATAGTGTATAATCCAAATAAAACATTGGGAATAATTTTAAAACTTTCTACAGAACTGTGAAACCCTATATTTTTGCTATCACCTATGTGTGTGTACCTGTTTATGATTATGTTGCAGCCCACTGATGACTCCACACACTCCTTTAACATTGAGTGATTTTCATTTGTTTTGCAGAGTGCTGCAGAAACACCCTCCTCCCCGATCCACCCCTCTCCTCTCTTTACTCTGTCCTGTTGTGTGGCTGAGGTGAGATATGGACACGGCAAAGCGGGAAGCACTCAGGAAAGGGGGATCCAAGGCGAGGGGAGAGAGTTGTTGGGTGTGGACTTCCGTCAGCCCCTGGGGGAGTTTAAAGGAAAATGGCCGGAGACAAAGCTCCAGAGATGAGAGCACAGTCAGGGGCAAAGTGCTCCTGGACACTCCCTCGTAGTCCAGAGCAACAACAACACCCCACCCAGCGCACAGGTCCAGTGTTTCCAACAGAAAGTCTCCCTGTTATCCAGCTAAATAAAGGTCTGCAAATCAGACCTGCCAACTCCCTGATACCGTACTGCAGACAAATATCAAAGTTTCTAATCCAGTCAGATATTGGAATAATCTGCAAGTATTTAGTGCAAGTCTTTCCTAAATAGTGGAAGTAGTGACCTTGGACACAGCAGTGGAGACAATGAAGAAGAAGAAGTCCATTACTGTTATGGAGCTTTTGAACGCATCACACGATATTCCTCACTGGATGGAGTTTGCACACTTATTGTGGAATTGAAGCTAAGGCCAAGAATCTCCAGAACAGAAAGACAATAGAGAGAGACTGTTGTTTTTCCTTCTCCTCAATTATATTGGCTCACACAAAGAAATTTGACTTTGTTTGAAAATGTAATTTCTGTCTGTAGAATAGCAAAAACTTGATAGACTCAGCTGCACCAACAATAGCTGGTAAGTTAAATCTCATACACAGTCTACAAGCCTCTTAGTGTTGTAAATCCTTCTTGGCTGTTTGTCCTTAAAATAGTCAAATCTGAAACTATCTTCTCTCTCCTTTGTGTTGTTGTCATCATGACTGCAGGGACATCAGTATATTTGCTAAAGTTTCTCATAATCTATGTAAATCATCTTAGTGTTAGAGCACCTGGATCTCTCTCTGCTGGTCATTTCATGGGTCCATCGTCTAATCTTTCCCACAGCTTGGTCCACAGCTGCTGGGCGCTGTGCTGTTGTGGATCCAAAACAGTGGTTGCGATGCTCTGACACACACTTGGAATAAATCTCAAATCTCTATCCTCGTGCCAAAAGATACTTGAGGCTTCTAAATGACTGAATATCTGTAGCACTTATGCTGCTTTCCTTTTCCATTGATTCACCTTTGTTCTTCAGTGGCAGGTAAGAAAGAGAGGGTTTCATTCCAACTGTCCCTCAAACACATCCAAATGAGACCCAACCATCCATCCAGGCATTTATGAATATATTATATAAATACATAAAACAATTCTTCAGATCCATTCCCAATTTTTGAAAGCTAACTTCATGAGAAAATTAAGTCTGTATTACTTCTGTGCAGCTTCTGCATAAGCTAGGTTAGGAAGAAGTGATGAACAAACAGCTGTGGATTTCATTAGGCTTTATTTTCCACATAAACAAACATAATTTTGCCACACTGGTAATCCAACCCACTGCAACCAAACAAGTGGTCTGTCCACCTCATCCTGTGACTCAGTGGCTGTGCATCCTGCTGCCTCTCCATCACCTCAGCACCAGCTGGCAGTAAGTCCATAACCACACTTTGGCATCCCAGATTCCCAGCTGACAAGTTCTAGTTCCCATAACACCCTTGCACAGCTGGGAGTGAGGATTCCCAAATGGAAAATGTGAATGTTCACATCTGAGAACAAGCTAACTTGCTATGCACTATGTCTTATTATTGTAAGTGGTAACCAAACAATAAAGGTCATACCCATGCCTAAACTTTGATGGCTAAACTTTTTCAGTGGAACAATTTTATCAGGCACTAACTCATATTGGTCTTTCAGAAGTGAGGCATTTGCAAACACTGATGAGTAGCCTCCTGTCACAGAGCAGGGTGAGGGTAGGAGAGAATAATGTGGTCAGCATTAGAATAGAATGGGCAGTTTGGGTGGGTTGAGTGGTCAAGGTAGAATAGAGAACAAGTGTATGGCGGTGCAAGAGCATGTTTATCTGGCCATGTTATCCCTCTGAAGTATTGAAGGGAGGAGAGCAAGGATCCCCCATTGTTCCTCAAGAGCCTGCAGATGGCTGTAATCCCCTCCAAAATGCACACTGAAAATCAATCAAGACAGGGTGTATGAGTGTGGAGGCGGGCGACACTTTTCTAAGGGAGGGGTTCCCGCAAAGAAAGACAAGTTGGGTCAAACAAGCGTCTTTGGTGCTTTCCCGCCAAAAAAAAGTATTGTAAGGGAAGACAGAGGGAATGAATTGCAACCCCCTCCAAGGAAGGCTCGCTCACTAGCCCTCCGTTTGAGCTGAACACAGCTGCCATCCTCACCGTATCCAGGGGCTGCAGGGGGTACAACCACAAAAACCTCCCAACACTGACATCTACTCCAATAAGGCTGCTTAGAGACATTCCCTGTGGCAGGATGAGGGGAAACAGAGTCACGCAGAAAAGAGATGGATGGATGGATGCTAATGTCAGCATGCTAACATCCCAGAGGAAAAATCTTTTTCTCAGAATAGTCTTTTCTTTAACTCTTGAGAAAACACTAATATCTCAATAGTATATCTTTTTGAGATCACTCCAATCTGAAGTGTTGCTCGTAAAACCCCTTAGGAGAAAAGGATGAGATGAAGAGAGATTGAGGTTTTGAGACTTAGGTAAGACAAATGGATACTGAATTAAGATTACAATAGGAGATTGGAAGTCACAGATGAGATCTCATCATTGTATATTTTTGAGATCACTCCAATCTGAATTGTTGCTCCTAAAACCCCTTAGGAGAAAAGGATGAGATAAAGAGAGATTGAGGTTTTGAGACTTAGGTAAGACAAATGGATACTGAATTAAGATTACAATAGGATACATGAAAGTAACAGATGAGATCTCATTATTGTATCTTTTTGAGTTTATTAATGTCTTGCTTATTGCTCCTAAAAAGCAGTTGGGAGCTCTGGGGAGATGTTTGTGAGCTTGATTGTATTACATTACTGTCTGTGCTTGGAGAACTATGCTGCAGGCTTGCCCTGAGCTGGATTTGAACCCCACTCCTACTGTTCGAAGGGAAACAACACTGCTGCTGCGCCATCCAGCTAAAATTAAAAGTGCAGTCTTGTCTTTAAATAGAGTACAATTTCCCTTTACTTAAAAGAGGAGATATATCATATCCACAATTAAAGTCCTCAAAATTCTACTCAAGTAAAAGGTATAAAAGTATTCCACAGTGAATGTACTTAAGTATCAAAAGTAAAAGTGCTTATTCTGTATGACAGAGTTCTTGTGTGCATTTGGTCCTTAATGAATTCATCTCTAAATATCATGTCAAAGTATTGGGTGTTCCAGTTATGCTGGCTGTGACTACCTTAACAAACTAGAAAACATGACATTTGAAAGTGCCTTATTTTCAATGTCAAAATGTATTTTATTTTTCTCAGTAACTTGAAACAGATAATTAACAATAAATACAATAAGGATTTAAAAGTTTTAAAAGTACAAACCCCCATAAAAATTAAAAGTACAAACCCCCATAAAAAGAAAATACTCAACCTCAACATTAGATGTAAGTAAAGTACTTGAGTAAAATAACCCCTAGGTGGGGTCCCTAAGACAAAACTGAGAAATATGTTGGAGCTTTTTTTCTGATCCACATTCTGGACTGAAATTACAGTTATTTAAGATGCTGTAGAGATCTCATCCTTTGATCAGAGTAAGACAGAGATGAGTTTTTGCTCCTGAGGCCAATATGAGAAAACTGAGACATATTTGAGAAGAATCATGAGATTCTAGGAGTCATAGCTTTTATGGAGATTTTATGTGGTTGTTTCTCCTGAGATGAATTTGAGAAGGGGGAGAAAAGGCCTTTGGTCTCACCTTGGTATTAAAAGCAGCTCATATGTGTCTAGGAGAAAAGAAGGAAACAACTATGAGATCTCATCTTGGATTTTGCTTTCCTATGGGATGCTCATAATGACAATGCTGGTCGACACTTTGATGTTTAGCAGGTATAACGTTTACCATGTTAACCATCGTTGTTTAGACTGTTAGCATGTTAATGTTTGTTTTTTGGCACTAAACACCAATACAGCTGATGCTAATGATGAAAAATTGTTTTGCAGGAATTTGAGGATCGTCAAATTTATTCCAATATATCCTGAGGGTGACATTTATTTACATTATTCATCCCCTAAATATTCATGAGAGCTAAGAGCAAATTCTAGTCATCCAATAGTTGTAGAAACAAGTCATTAAAAAACAAAAACATGAACCTCAAGGTGGTGGTAGAGAAAAATCAAGGATTCACTCCTCAGGGCACCGTGGAAATCAGATCAAATTTCATGGAAATCCAATCAGTAGCTGTCAACATATTTCATTAAAAGTCCAAAACATGAACCTCATAGTGGTGCTATTAGAAAAGTCAGTGGATCGCCAAAGTCATTGGGATTCTTCCTCTGGGGACCATGGATGTCCTTTTCATCCATCAATTTTAATCCATCCAATTGTTGTTGAGCTATTTTATTCTGTGCTAAAGTGGTGGACCCACCAACAGAAAAGTATTGTAAGGAAAGACAGATAGACATTGCTATCCATAGAGCCCCACTGCTAGAATGGCTAAAAATTTACATGCAATAAAATATTAATTAGCATCATATGATCATCACGTTCCTATGGGTAACTTTGGGCAACTTTTCTACAGTATACTGTACTGCACATTTTTCTACAGTACGTCCTGTGCTAAAATCCTGAACATAACTCTTTGTAACAGCCTACAATGGCACTTGAATTCTCTGTTTTGCTTCCTCATGTGACTGACGTCAGCCTTATGGATACTAAACCCCAGACTGAGAGTCTACCCACTACAAGGAAGCACACCTGTCTTTGGAAGGGCCCTCCTACCCTGTCAATAAACCACCAGGATTATGGTTTTCTGACGAAACCTGTCTGATTGTCTACACAAAGGGGAGAAACTTCCCTTGCAGATCAGTTCAATTCTTCTCTCGCTACCTGCCACCCACCTCTGTGTTTTGCCAATCTAATCCTGCAACACTGCAGCGCTGCCCAGCCTCCCCCTTTTCAACCATTTTTTTGCCTGTTATCTTTCTCCTCAGAGAAATCTTCTCTGGTTACCTCCTCAGAGACACATTGCATTGTGGCTATTGTTCAAATTGTTTATTAAGGAAAGAGGTAGGCAGGAACGAAACTACCACTCACAGTGGTTTTGTTATGTTACTAGTATCTTCTTGCATTTTCCTCCAGCAAAACGAAGCTTCAGGGCAAGATTTGTCAACAGATACGCCTGGTGCACAGTGCTGTGAAATATGTGAGAACGTGATGATATTCATTTGCGCTCTTATCACATTTAAAACAACATGTGCTGACCAAGGTACTTTACAAACATGGGTAGAAGGAAACAGGTCCCCAGAGCAAAATCATGCATATACCCAGGCAGAGAGCAAGATAAAATCAATGAGAAATTTATACTAAGATTTGAAGTTCTGTCCCTCTACATAACTTACACATGAATTAAACGTTTCCTTCATTTCCCAAAATTCATTTGAACAATCGCCGGAGAAAAGCTGTGATATTATTGCTTATAATGAAAGACGGAAATGGGCAAATGTGATAGATACCCAGAAAGCCTGCTGAACAGGCTGCATATCTTTGATCCCTAACTAATGCCCACCAAGTGTTGTAGCTGCATTGCATTCTGGTCTATTGAGGCAGCTGGTGCATTTCAGAAAAAAAAAGCTCCTGCATTTCAACTCTGGGAGGCCTTCAACAAAACCTGGTATTTATATTTGGGTTTAGCTCATCGAAACAATTTCAATCTATGCCAAAACTGAACTGGAAATATCTTAATATGATGTCATGTTCTCTATGTTTAGTGATTTGAGAATACTAAAACGATATGCAACTATTTTAAAACAGCTTCAAAATTAATTTGATGATTTTGAATGGCATCTCTTTCATTCCCATTCCCACCCGTTCGGTCACTATGTAACCTGAACGGGTAACTTCTGAGGGAAGTGCATAGCACTTTATGGCACTATGTCCTGCACCATCAACTATGGATCTTCAGCTAGTCATAAGAAGAAGGTAGTGAAGCTCTGGCTTGTCAGTACGGACATCATGGCAAAGGCGAAGAGACTGAAAAGGACATTGATGGAGGAAGCTAAGAAGAGAAACAGAGAGAGTGACTTAGCAAAAAGTTGGACAAGAGTAAATCACACGCTGGCTTTTAGTAGTTGGTAAGAGCTTTGCGAAATAAAAGGCTGCAAGATGCCATGCTGGCTGTTGGACTAGTGAGTAATATTAGCTGGCTTGCTTTATGTTTGACTGTGTTAGCAAAGTTGTCGACTAGCTAGTTTTTGGATCATAAGTAAACCATTTCGACCGAGGTTTAGCCACTAGCATTTTAATACCCTACCCTGTCAGTCATTATGGTTCTTTGGTTTCAAGGCCCAATTTGTATTGTTGACAGTGATGTGAAAGTGAATCGCCCTCAGAAAGGATAGGAGCTCCAAGCTGCAAAAAATACAAATTTATACACAAGAGCTTAAAACCTACAATCTTTGATGATCTTTTGGCTACTGGTGGGCAGTGGAAACAAGCTGTAAACAGTTGCCTATTTACACATCCAGCAGATATGGAGCAACATTAGCATTTATTCTGAGTTGTATTTGTGTCCACCTGATAAACATATAGTAGGTCCAATATTCTCTTGTTTTTGCTCTGTTTTGGCCTCCACCAACTCCTGGAGCATTAAATCTGGCTCTTTAGCTGCAAAATGATCCACTATGTTCACCAGCTAGTTGCAAACTTTAGAATCCACAAACTTCACTGCAGTTTTTATAGAAGCACTATAAATAATGGGGAAAAAACATATTTTTGTAACTCTGTTGAACTGACCCTTTAACACTGTTTTTTTTCCCTTTTAACATTCATGAAATTACATTTTTAAGTTACATACTTCTCACATGGTGCAATGTGACAAAGCAATGCTAAGTGGCTGCTAAGAGCACTTTTCATGTTGGATCGAGTGGAAACGAAAAGAAACAGAGTGACTTGTGAAGCCATTTATGCATCAGATGTGCTGACAGTCAGGCGGCATGTTTATACTCCAACAAAGTGCACTCACACATTGTGCATCAGGCCAGCCGCTGTGGCCTGTCTGATGTGTCAGAAGCTCCCGAGCTTTCCTCTCGCTTCGCTCTACGCTCATTCCAGGGGAACATGTGCGCTGGAATTCTCCCCCAATTAAGACAGGGATTAGCCAGGTCCACTGTGGGAACCAGCCGAGTGTGGGAAAACAGAGGGTCTGTCCCTCTCTCCTTCCCTCACCGACACTCAGCCTCATTCTCACTCGCTCTTGTTCATCAGGCTGCCTCCCTCCCCAGTCTTTCTCACCCTTACTGTAACTCTTCCTCCTCCATTTTCTCACCCTATATTCTGTCTTTCCCCAACATTTTATACCTTTCAGTCTGTCTCTTTGCTGCTTGCTCTGTTAAACCCCACTTCAAAAAATAACATTTTCCATTGTTTCCCCTCTCATCTTTTTAATCATGCACACTGACCCCCTTTATTTTTTCTTCTTTTCATTCGTCTTTCCCCCTCTTTCTTAGCCACCCAGAATCTCCATAGCTTTCAGTCCTAATTCTTCAAGGTTTTCTGAAGTGCACGGTTCCTCTGTGCTCCCCTCTCCTGCTCCTTCCCTCCTCCCTCTTAATGCCTCTCCAGTCTTCATACTGAAAGCTTGTCTGAAGGGAAGCTGGAGACTCTTGCATGAATAGTCTGAGACTGTCAGACTGAAAGAGGGGGTCGAAAAGACAGCTCATCAGAAAAGTAAAGGCAGGTGTCTCAGACAGTTACATAGTTTTTGTTGGCATAATGATTAACTAATCCCCTCTTTGGTATAGTGCACAAACAATCTGCAGCAACCTAAAAATGAACCATAATTCATGTCAGTATCATGGGAGAGTTCAAGAAACAACCCATAAAACTTGAATGAGCGTTAACTAAACATCCATGGGAACATCCTGGCTGAACTTCATCCTCACTTTTCCATTGTCTCTACGTCTCTTTCTCATGATCTTGCAATACTCTAACCATCACGCCGGATTCCTCTCCCACTGCCTCCACATTCCTCGTACTCATTGTCACCTTTTCTTCCTCATTCCCACTATCCCTCTCCTTTCCTTGCGTTCCCATAAATCCCTTCCCCGTGCACTCCTCCACACAAGGCTTGTCCGTTCCAATTATGGCAGGGCCGTCCAGCCACCCCCCCCCCCCCCCCCCCCCCCTGCCCCCCCCACCGCCTCC
>NC_060163.1:11612954-11617985 GCF_021292245.1 Micropterus dolomieu | reverse complement strand
CGCTGTGGCCTGTCTGATGTGTCAGAAGCTCCCGAGCTTTCCTCTCGCTTCGCTCTACGCTCATTCCAGGGGAACATGTGCGCTGGAATTCTCCCCCAATTAAGACAGGGATTAGCCAGGTCCACTGTGGGAACCAGCCGAGTGTGGGAAAACAGAGGGTCTGTCCCTCTCTCCTTCCCTCACCGACACTCAGCCTCATTCTCACTCGCTCTTGTTCATCAGGCTGCCTCCCTCCCCAGTCTTTCTCACCCTTACTGTAACTCTTCCTCCTCCATTTTCTCACCCTATATTCTGTCTTTCCCCAACATTTTATACCTTTCAGTCTGTCTCTTTGCTGCTTGCTCTGTTAAACCCCACTTCAAAAAATAACATTTTCCATTGTTTCCCCTCTCATCTTTTTAATCATGCACACTGACCCCCTTTATTTTTTCTTCTTTTCATTCGTCTTTCCCCCTCTTTCTTAGCCACCCAGAATCTCCATAGCTTTCAGTCCTAATTCTTCAAGGTTTTCTGAAGTGCACGGTTCCTCTGTGCTCCCCTCTCCTGCTCCTTCCCTCCTCCCTCTTAATGCCTCTCCAGTCTTCATACTGAAAGCTTGTCTGAAGGGAAGCTGGAGACTCTTGCATGAATAGTCTGAGACTGTCAGACTGAAAGAGGGGGTCGAAAAGACAGCTCATCAGAAAAGTAAAGGCAGGTGTCTCAGACAGTTACATAGTTTTTGTTGGCATAATGATTAACTAATCCCCTCTTTGGTATAGTGCACAAACAATCTGCAGCAACCTAAAAATGAACCATAATTCATGTCAGTATCATGGGAGAGTTCAAGAAACAACCCATAAAACTTGAATGAGCGTTAACTAAACATCCATGGGAACATCCTGGCTGAACTTCATCCTCACTTTTCCATTGTCTCTACGTCTCTTTCTCATGATCTTGCAATACTCTAACCATCACGCCGGATTCCTCTCCCACTGCCTCCACATTCCTCGTACTCATTGTCACCTTTTCTTCCTCATTCCCACTATCCCTCTCCTTTCCTTGCGTTCCCATAAATCCCTTCCCCGTGCACTCCTCCACACAAGGCTTGTCCGTTCCAATTATGGCAGGGCCGTCCAGCCACCCCCACCCCCACCCCCACCCGACTCCCCCCGACTCACACACTCTGCACACACAAGCCCCGCTCTCATTAAGCCTGTATCAATTAGGCATTAACCTCCTAAAACAAAGGGCCTCTTGACGAGCGGCCCATCGCAGGCCATGTGAGGTACTTCCTCTGCATCGCTCCACCCTGCTTCCCATCCTCAGAACGACACATTCAACCAACCTCTTTCCCACTGTACTGGCCACAAAACAAATCTGGGACCAAAAGCATCATCAACAAACATGAGAGAGTAGAGAAAGTTAACACACATCAAATGTTTACTTGTTGTAATGTTGATTAGGTTTTGCAGTATAATGATTTAACATAAACCAGAATGCTAATGTGTATGAATTTGACTCAACCTTCTGTTGACTAAAGTATTATTGTGTTTTCCTAAAATTTTTAAATGATAAGAGGGTTTTTTTTACTTTTACTGGACTGTGTTATCATATATTCATAACACTGCGTTGTGTTGGAAATAGTTTTCAATTCACAAATGTAAAACATTAGTTTGAATTTAAGAAGGCCCACAAAAAGTGAGCATACATTTTTGTGACACACCAAAAGGAAAAAAGAAAATACATACATTTTTGCTGAGGTGGGAGCCTGACATGAGGGCAACATTATGAAAGGAAAGTGAAAATTACACAATTACAGTTTTTTCACTGTAAATTTCTTTTGCCAACATAAGATGATATGAAACTGTTTTCAGAGGTGGAGAATACTCAGTTTTGGAGAGTGCTGGACATGAACTATTTACTACAGAAGAAACACCTGCACAGTGTTACAGAATGCAATGGAAATGTCCTGAATTGAACGCTATCTTTGTGAGGCTAAAATGTTTCGATGAGAGTCAGAAAGGAGTCAATTCAACTCGTGTTTTCTGAGGTTGAAGCTTAAAATGTTGGATTGGATTATGCTGAAATGCAACTTTGGTCCCCTAAAGACAAGACATAAACAATGATCATTAAATGGTAACTTCATCGAAACATTTTATAATCATGTCTGTTACTCCAGATTGCCATAAAGCAAAATAATACAAAGCTCAGATTTATACAGCATTTGAATGATGAAATATTTCTGTATAAAAGAACTGAACTGTCAAAAACAATGAAACAGAACTACTCAATATCATAGCTGAGGGCTATAATGGCAATATTTTTTTAGTTTATTATTAATATATTACATTAACTGTGAAATATTTGTTTTGATACGTGGACTGTGCAGTATCATTTTGCTCCTGCTAATTCCAGTTTTTAACCTTTTATGTGAATTTTTGTAGATTATTTATTATTACCTGTATGTTTCTTTATCTTGTGTCTTTTTATCTTCACTGACTGTACATTGAGGTGAGTTGCACTCAAATCTCGTTGAACTAAGTTTTCTGATTCTGATTCTGACCTCATGCCTATATATATGTTTTATTGGGTGCTTGTAAGTGCAGCTGGAGAAACAAGTGTCCCTTTGTGGGATGGGATCAGTGAGATTATTTCAGACAGATAAAGCAAACACAAACAGCTCACTTCACTGATTACATGACGCTGCTGCTGGCTTTCACATCTGGATTGAGAAATACTGCAGGATGATCCACTGCAGGATGATCCAACTCTTCCTACTGCCCCTCCTGAGCTGACATTTGCCACATGAACAAGTAATATCTTATCATTCAATTACTGCTTCACATAAACGGATTTACTGTACGTAGATTTGGGTGATAAATTACATTGGTGGTGGGGACACTGTGTTCTTAATTTATTTGATTTAAAACTTACCTTTCAAAAGCCACAATCTTTTGTTTGTTTCACTGAACTCAGTTACTGCATGGTTGAGTACAGATGTTTTCAATATTAGAATAACTGCAGATGATATCACCAACCATTCCTAGTTTGTGGGACTTTTTAATACTATTTAAACTATACAACTTTTCAACATAGTAGCTGTTTATTGTTGACACATTTTTGGACCAATTGAATCTAAGCCAATCATTACCATGATCAGTGTTCAGATCATAATAGTGACCACATATAGTGGTTAATAAAAAGTTGTTCACAGTCCAAGAAGTGAACTTTTTCAAAATGCTCTAAGTTGGGGGAAAACTTGGCTCTTTGCCTTGGGGACCAGCTGTGGTGCACCAGACTTGAACCTCGACATTTGTGATGTTACAATTTCTACTGCTTTTCTGGCATTTTGTTTACTCGGAGTACATTTTATTTATACATGTTTGCAGAGGCTTCTGTAGGCACATCCTCTCTCTGTCTTTGTTGGCGGAGCAGCAAAGAACAACCTGGTTTTGATTTTCCCACAGATCTGCTGGTGAGAGGAGTGGTCCCCAGCACCCAGCGCTTTGGCACCGTGACTATGTTGGCACAGACCCAAGCTGAACACCCCTCACCCCTTTTCCCAGGGCCCTGGGAGTGTAATACATTACTAGCAAAATCCCACTTCCCATTCCTCTCAAACTTTCACACCCCTGCTCCCCTCCTCCCACCGCTGGCATGCCCCCTGAAAAGAGGATTGGGGTGACATGCGTATGACTCTTTCCATCGTCTCTACTTTTCCCATCATTCTCCAGAGTGTTTTAGCTTCAGCATTTGATCTTTTTTTTTTACATTTGACTTTTTTGTACCAAAACCTTTCAAGTAGTACTTAAGTAAAAGCACTTTTAAAAGGATTTTCCAATTTTAAAGCTTTGTCAGCTGTGGCACTAATGAAAATGATGAAACCCAGCTACCAAAACACATTAGAAAAAAATGCAGACCGTTTCACTGTTAAAGGGATTTAAAGGGAATTGATGCCTATTCACTGAGGTTATAAATATGAACCCTCATTCTGGAAAAAAACCTGGCTTGTTTCTGCTACAGTTCTCAGCACGCATTGAAGGAAAGTATTCACGGGCGTGTATGTGTCTGGGTAACATGTAATGACATTATTCTCACCAGGGTGACCCCTCATTGTCACCACGCTTTCTTCTCCCGAGCTCGTGAAATTGACATAAGCTTTACAAACATTCCAGGCATTTTTTTCTCAAGGCCGGATTTCTTTGGGGGGGTGCTTTCATGGAGAAAGCCACCAGTATGAGCAGCACCACCTAGTGATGATGTATATGCACATCATACATATGCGCTCCGGTCAAAACAAGGTATTCAGTTACATTCATAATTAGAATCCACTTCAACATTTATTTCAGTAAAATTATACATAAACCAGTGATTGTAAGCTGGTTTAAAAAAAAAAAAAAGTTTTTATTTTCAGATTTAACATGAATGATGTTTAAAAATTAAAACCAGTGAACATTTAGATTAAATTGCATTATACACTCACCTAAAGGATTATTAGGAACACCATACTAATACTGTGTTTGACCCCCTTTCGCCTTCAGAACTGCCTTAATTCTACGTGGCATTGATTCAACAAGGTGCTGAAAGCATTCTTTAGAAATGCTGTCCCATATTGATAGGATAGCATCTTGCAGTTGATGGAGATTTGTGGGATGCACATCCAGGGCACGAAGCTCCCGTTCCACCACATCCCAAAGATGCTCTATTGGGTTGAGATCTGGTGACTGTGGGGGCCATTTTAGTACAGTGAACTCATTGTCATGTTCAAGAAACCAATTTGAAATGATTCGAGCTTTGTGACATGGTGCATTATCCTGCTGGAAGTAGCCATCAGAGGATGGGTACATGGTGGCCATAAAGGGATGGACATGGTCAGAAACAATGCTCAGGTAGGCCGTGGCATTTAAACGACGCCCAATTGGCACTAAGGGGCCTAAAGTGTGCCAAGAAAACATCCCCCACACCATTACACCACCACCAGCCTGCACAGTGGTAACAAGGCATGATGGATCCATGTTCTCATTCTGTTTACGCCAAATTCTGACTCTACCA
>NC_060163.1:11590340-11612854 GCF_021292245.1 Micropterus dolomieu | reverse complement strand
CAAGAAAACATCCCCCACACCATTACACCACCAGCAGCAGCCTGCACAGTGGTAACAAGGCATGATGGATCCATGTTCTCATTCTGTTTACGCCAAATTCTGACTCTACCATCTGAATGTCTCAACAGAAATCGAGACTCATCAGACCAGGCAACATTTTTCCAGTCTTCAACTGTCCAATTTTGGTGAGCTCTTGCAAATTGTAGCCTCTTTTTCCTATTTGTAGTGGAGATGAGTGGTACCCGGTGGGGTCTTCTGCTGTTGTAGCCCATCCACCTAAAGGTTGTGCGTGTTGTGGCTTCACAAATGCTTTGCTGCATACCTCGGTTGTAACGAGTGGTTATTTCAGTCAATGTTGCTCTTCTATCAGCTTGAATCAGTCGGCCAATTCTCCTCTGACCTCTAGCATCAACAAGGCATTTTTGCCCACAGGACTGCCGCATACTGGATGTTTTCCCCTTTTCACACTATTCTTTGTAAACCCTAGAAATGGTTGTGCGTGAAAATCCCAGTAACTGAGCAGATTGTGAAATACTCAGACCGGCCCGTCTGGCACCAACAACCATGCCACGCTCAAAATTGCTTAAATCACCTTTCTTTCCCATTCTGACATTCAGTTTGGAGTTCAGGAGATTGTCTTGACCAGGACCACACCCCTAAATGCAATGAAGCAACTGGTTGATTAGATAATTGCATTAATGAGAAATTGAACAGGTGTTCCTTATAATCCTTTAGGTGAGTGTATGACTGGTGTTCATATTTTGCGGCCAGTTTTCTTAATGGAGTTGTGAATAAGCACTTTGGGAACGCACCGCCTCCTGTTTCCCATGCAGTTTGCAAAGATGTGAGATCTCCTCTTTATACCTGCAGAAAGTGGGAAAGCTCAACATGACCTCTTCTGAAACTGTACATTATAGCACTTACACATCATGTGACTTCCTGACCTGCCCAGGTGGATGTCAATATAGTCCTGCAGCTCGGACACCTGCGCCTCTGCAACTGTTGCTCTGGTGATGAGAAGGGTGCGCTCCTTCTCAAAGCCCACCTGTTTGAAGAAAGGAAATTTTCGAATCACCTTCATCACAGAAAATTATTTATTTCTTCAAACAAAAGCTTTTAAGTGAGGTTATAAGGGTTAAGGGATGTAATATGACAAATTAAAATTTTAAGGGGTGAGAAATCTTTGTTTACCAGCGAAGAGTCTGTGACCTCCCTCAGCTGTTTCCTTATGTCCGACCAGGATTCCTCGTGTATCTGCTCCAGTTTTGCCGGCCTGATAAAGTTACATTTTTCAAAAAGATTTATGACGTAATCAACAGCTGACCACATTTGTCATTTGGTAAAATACAAAAATGACACTCACTCCAGACAGCTTAAATTTTGAACAGGCATTTTGAGGACAGCCACCTGGAACAGAAAAGTCAATCTTAATCACCATGAACACATAAATGTATGTAAAATGATAAGGCAATGTAAATGAAGATGTGAAGTGTGTGACATGAACAAAATCTGGGCCACAATATTTTGCTCCTTAAAAGTGACAGTTATTTCTATCACGCTTATTTGACTTTTCATGACCGCTGCTAGATGATCTGCAGCAGTAACTAGGACACAAACTTTGAGGTTGTTCTTTCCAGTTCACCCATTTACAAAACAAATGCTGTATGGACACAAAGAAGAGTCCCCACGGACCAAATACAAGTAATCACCAGACAAAAAAAAAGCAGAAAAATCCACTTCAAAGCAACCATCAGCAGCTACCTGCTCCCATGCCGCCTGCAGCTGACCCTCCAGCCTCGCCTTGTCCTGGCGAAGGTGCTGGACCTCCCTCTCAGTTTCATCTCTGAGCTCTGTGGGCTCCAGGCTGAAGTGGGCTTCTGGGGGTCCAGGGTCAAGACCGCTCTCTGGTTTGGCCAAGATCTGCTCCCTCTGAACCCTGAAGACCACAATGTATACATGTGGCTAGTTACTCATTATGGATTAACTTGGAATTTGCTCTTGACGGCGGTGCTGGCACCCTAACCCTCCAAGTGTTATCAAGCACAGAGCAATGGAGCTGTTGTTTTTTCATTCGAGTCATTCTAACATGTACTTACAGGCTATTTAATTTTTTTTTAAAGTATTATGGAATATGTGTAGCCCGCTGGTTTCCAACCACTGATTAAGAGGAATAATTTTATGGTTATTTTTGTGAATCTCTAATCTTGGCTTTTTTTTCTTTTAAAAAAGTACCTTTTCACACCTCTCTTCTTTCAAATTAAATCATCTGAGAAAGGAAAATCACTCTTTAATTTAGCTACTCACATATTCACAACTCACAGATATTCAACTTGTTATCGTAAATGGTCTCTACTCGTATAGCGCCTTCCTTTCCAACCACTCAAAGCACTTTTACACTAAATCACATTCACCCTACTCACACACATTCACACTTCTGATAAGTGGATGACCCCCTGAGCCACTGAGCTCAGCTGGTATGAAGTAGACATGGCTTTGTACAAAGGGGTCATAAACAAAACTCTGAAAAAATGTATTTAGTACTATGTCTTTTTCTTCCCAAAAGGTTGGGAACCACTGGTGTAGCAAGTTTCAGCACACAGGTAGGCTCACCTATAAGCAATAAGGAGAGCATGATGGATCTTGGTGATCTTCTGGAGTCTCTTCTTATAGGAGCGAGCAGCAGAGGCAAGCTGTTCCTCCCTGGCCCTGTAGGATAAGCGAACATCCTGGAGCATGCTGTCCACAAATGTCCTCATCTTAGAAGCTTCTGAAGGGCTTTTACCTTCTCCAAGTCCATCTACATATTCCTACACGAAAGACATACAGATAGATGCTGTGTTAGAGATCCTCCCACCTTACTTTGTAGACACGCTTGTGTGAGTGCAGCCACTCACAGCTAAGTCCTGTAAATAGCACACAAGCCGTGCACGGTATTCCTCATTCAGCTCTTTGACTTGGAGCTGCAGCTTTGAATTCTCTTCGTCTGCCTCCTTCACTTGGCTCTGAGCGCACATCAGGGCCTTGGATAGAAATAACACAAACATAACTTGAATTTGGACACATTTCCACCATGTTCATCAGAGGCTGCATAGCAGTCATAGTATCTACAGTCATTTTAGAAATGTTCTGTAAATCAGTATGGGATTGATCCTGCTCACCGCTCTCTGCTCAGATAGTTCCTGCTGGCTATTACGGATCGCTCTCTTGTTCTCCTGGTGCTCTTTACCCATTGCCACCCTAATGACCAAACACAGGCTCAACCACAAGAGAGCAGTGACCGAAATGCACAGACAGCCACATCACAGGGGCAAACAAAGAGACCACATCACACACCCAGAAAATAAAGGCACAGCTTGGAGCAAAAAAATCAAAGAGGGGACCACAGAGCTGAAGCGTGTGGGATGAACTCTGGGACATACATCCTGAGATGGGTTTGGCTGCTTGATGACTAGAAATAGAAGGATAATCATGTTTTCTTAATTAAGCTTGTGCACGGGTAAATGACATTCAGTGGCCCTCACACTTTCTCCTCCAGTTTCTTCTGCCGCTCCTCGTAGCTGTTCTTCATTTTCTCCAGTATGTTTTTGATCTCATCTTGGTTTCCATGTAGCTATGTGAGAGCAGATGAACGAGTAGGCAAAGGAGGTAGGCAGTTAGAGAAGCTGTAGTTACATAGCTTACTGATATCAGTAAAACATATGTGGCCACTATTCCCTAAAGAGATATATGTTTTGTATGAAAGTACTTACAGTTTTTTGCTCCTTGTCCAAAGCTGCCAGATCCTCAAGCTGTTAATACAGTAATGTTATACAATTTTAATAAACATTTAAAATAAATTATGATAAGATTATTTCAAATGTAAGATTTAATTTACCCCCAAAGAACAAAAGAAAATGTGTTTTATAAATACGATTCTTTTTTTGCCTATAAAAATGCATCCAATTTCCTGCATGACCAAGGCTTTGTCAGTGTGTATAACACGGGAACTTATGTAGGAAATTTTAGTATTTGGCACCCAAATGTGCAGTAAATCATGCTGTGATGGTTGCATACTGTTTGGAGAAATGTGAGTTTATCATTTTGTACATGGACAAGAACATTTTCTGCTTATATTAGAGCTGCAATAGCATTTTCTTTGGGATAGCTGAGATGGGACCAACATATACTTAAGATTTTGTTTGGGGTTATTCATTTAATGTACCACTATCACTAAAACTGCAACATAAGCCCCAAAAGTTGTAGGAACTATGGAGTAACAGGAACTGAAACTTAGCAACTAAAAGTCCCTTTTGCCCATTCCTATTTGCACACTTTCTCACCTTGACTCTATTGTGCGACATGCGGCTGATCAAGGCCTGCACCCTGTACAGCTCACCATGCAGGCCATGGGTGGCAGTCTTCACACTCTGCTGCTGTTCTTGCAGCTGCCTACGGAGGGCCTCCTGGGCCCGGGCCAGTGCCAGCAGCTCAGCACTGAGCTCTTCACTCTGGTCCAGCTCTTTATCATGGGCCTCAGCCAGAGCTCGGTAGTTCTTCTTCAGTGTGGCATACTCCTCCGTCAGGTCTTGGCAGCTCTTCTCTCCCACTTTCAGACGAGCCTCGGCTGACTGGAGTTCCCTGGATAACTTGTCTCGCTCCATCTCAAGCTCTGTCATAACTCCGGCTTGGTTCAATATCTAACAAGTAGAAAGAAAGTGCAACATCAGCCTCTCTGATTCGGGATCACAGTTTATGCAGGTGTGATGCAGGGATGATAATTAACCTTAAAAACTCACATTTAACCCTGAGAAAAAAAATCCCCAAATGTTTCTAGGCTTAATAAATCTTCTTGTCCTAAAATCCTTGAACAGTAAGATAAATTATGTAGGTTAAAGAATATATCCTTTGAGGGAAAAGCACAGATAAGTGTGTGAAGCAAAACCTTCACCTTGTTTTTCAGCTCAAACTTCTCTTCTTCAAACTGCTCTCTTATCTTGTTTGTCTGAATCTTTTCCTCCACAAGCTCCTTAGATATCTGAAAGATATGACAGAGAAGGTCTTCTGGGTCTGTACTGGACAGATACATTGACCTTTTGGCTCATATATTTGCTAAACATTGCTCCTGAACTCTACCTTCAGTTTCTCCTCTTCACTCTGGACCAGCCTGCAGGACAGATCTGTGTTGGAGCTGGCCAGGTGGCCCAGTCTGCTCTCCAGGTAGCCCACTTTGGTGAAAAGACGTTCATTTTTGTCAATCAGCTGCGACTTAAGGTGGGTTGAAAAGAAACACTTAAGTACAATGAAGTGACACATTATCCCCTTAGTACATATAACCCCTGCATATGAAGACTGACTGGTAAAGTTCACTTACATTTTCTTCTGTTTGTGCTTGAAGTCGCTCCTGAAGTTCATTTAAAGTTGTCTGGTGGTTTTGTGTATCCATCTTGTTCACTATCAACAGCTGTTTACTGTATCCACCAAACACTATGTTGCCATGGCACTATAACACAGATAAAACTGATGTGTGGACACTCCTATTTTGTGCCTTGCATACTTTGTCTTATACCGAAGATTACTATTTATTTATTTGAAGAATAGCACCACAAATTTTCGGATCCAATGTCACTGTAAATGAATGCCATTTACAGTAACATTGTTTCAAAAAACATGTAAATGACAGCAGCGCCATCTTGTGACCACAGTTGCGATACTGTCTCCTGAAAATGACCTTGCTTGTTTAGGAAGTGACTACATCACATTAGGATTTGCAGGCCAGTAGAGTCACTGTACGCTGGTTGTATATCTTCAGCAGTATAATCTGAGCAATCTTAGCTAGCTTCGCCAGTCTGTTAAGTTATTATAGTTGATTACAGGCCTTTGAATATGAATGACGTAACTCTGATGTAAAACCTTTCAGGCCAACCAGTGCAATTTTATTTTTAAACTGTTTTATTACAGGAACTTTACAATGTACAGGAACAATGCATTGCAATGTAAAACACATTCATTCACTATATCATGTGCTAAGTAGAAACTTACTTTTGTTATCAAAAATAGCTTGAAAATGCTTTACAGAGGTATGAATTTTGACACTGAGAGAATACATACAATTAATACATCAATTTAATATAAAAATACATTGTACCAAATGCATGTAAACCACATAATCAGACCTGGGGATAGATATATGACAAACAGTTAATTTGGAGCCAAACCTAGATATAAAATTCAGCTCAAAGGCAATAATCTTTTAATCAATATGTACCATTCTGCACAAAAAAAACCCCAAATTTATCCAGGATTGACAGGTAGAATAGAAGAGCTGCATTGAATAATTTAACTTTGTATCCTCTTTTGCAGCCTTTAGATTAAGGGTAACTGTTCAACATATTTAAAAATAGCATCAAGATTCAATAGAATTTAGTAGACCTAATGAATCTACCTCTACTAAATTGAAAGATTGTTTAAATGTACGCGAACTCGACCATAAACATGTCAAAGCTGTAAAATTAGAGGCTCTAGAATTGATTCCTTCACTCCTCAGTCACACTGGACATTTGCACTTTAATGTCTTGCAGGTCAAAATATTGTTTTTTTGAGGTAGGAAACTTCCTCTCGGGTCAACTGTCTTAAAGAGAGTGGAAGATTTTAAATAACCACATTTGGGCTTGGTGTAGCTGTCTCTCCCCCGTCTCTTCTGTCTTCGTCCCACAGTGCTCGTCCACTGTCTGATAATCAAGTGCCTTCTGTTGCAGTCAGTTTTACCAATGTGACTTCCGTCTGTAACTATGACACATCTCATGCTGCTTTTTTTGCACAGAACCAACTGCATAATCATACCCAGTCTAAGAAAGTGCCGACTCTTGCATATTCATGTGCTTGAAAACGCAGATTCTTCCTACACATGAACAAAGAATCCAAATATATGAAAATATATTATATTGTTTAACAAAATAAAGTTGAGACTTATTTAAGATATATTTAAGTCCTCTTCCACTTCATCCTCCTCCTTCCCACTGTGCCTGCGGTCACCACGATCCATGGATACACCCATCTCTTTTTGCAGGGCCTCTAGACTGGACTGGCTCACATAATATCTCACGTTCTGCGATGGCAAAAGTTTCTGGAGCTCCTCCAGCTTACGGTAGGCCTGGAGAAGAAAGATGGAAAGCAGATAAGCAGTGTCCAAGGAAGTTCTAGAGTTTAGAGGTATAAATCTTGAGCCATTAAATTACTATAAAGATGATTAGACATTTAACGCTTTCTTTGACAGGATGCAGATGTTTCCTTCTTATTTCACCTGCTTAAACAGCTAGAAAAAAAAAATGATAGTCACCTCTTGGAAGTTGCCTTGCTGACAGTGGTGCTCCACCAGGAAACCAAATGCATCGCCAATCCTGACAGCAGGGTCCAACTCTGGCTCCTCCAGCAAGGCTTCACATAACTGTATCGCCTCACCAGGATCCTCCGCATACAACCTGCAGACAAAGGACAAATGAAGATCACAGCCAGACAATAACAAAACCCCAGACAAAAAAATGTTTGTTTCAAAAGGGGGGAAAAAAGTCTTATTAAGATATAAAATAGAACGAATATGAGTTATATTCTTACCTGCGCGCGTGGACAAACTTCTTGATTAGGGTGATTTTATGCTGCATGTCAGCCAGTCTTACTTCCTGTTGTCCAGTGGAAGAATCCTTTGCTTTTGAGAGACACTTGAAAGCCTCAGTCAAAGCATCTAGAGCCTTTTCATAGTTCTGGTAATCATCAATCTCCACCTTAACAATGGTCAACAAGAAGAAACTTGACTATTTCAAAATAATGTGTATTTTTCTCAAAGCATCCTAAATTATATTCCACAAAATCTCACTATACTATCCTCTACAACATGATGAGCTTTGACAAACATTTTTGTCTTGTTCTGTACTGAAGTTGAAACAATTAGAAATTACCTATCACCAGAAGTAGAATTTCTTTGTTAAAACCTACAAGTTTTACATTTCTACAATACAACATGCTTGTTGTTTAAGATCACTGCTCTAAATTTAACTTCTTCCAAAAAGCCAAGTGTCAATTCATAACTAGACAAGTACCTATAATAAAAATAATGAAATGGATATTTTGTATTGAGTATCGCTCTACCTGAGCACAGGCTTCATAGAAGCCAGCAAGCAGGTCCGGTGCCCTGCCTTTAGTGTAGAAACCAATGATCGTCTTCAAGATGTCTGGATTTTTCCGCCAGTCCAGAGACTGGAGGTAGTTGGCAGCCATGATAAAAAGCTCCTTCTGACGAGAAACATTGGCAAAAAATACTATTTTCTCTGTGTCGCCTGACTTGAGGAGTGCCCTCATGGCCTGTGTAAAAAAGAAAAAAAAGTTAAGGTTTAATACGGTCATATTTTAACTTGCATATGCATGTATTTGTATATGTAAGTTTTTATCTGTGCATATTCTTCATTGAGGTCATAGTTATCCAAGGAATGTTAAAATCAGGAGCACAAACAAAGCGGTATCCATCACCTTGATAATGACCCCAGAGAGGTTAAATGGCTTGGATTCCCTACCAGTCAGTCAGTCAGAATGAAGAAGCCTCTTGGATGAGAGGAGAAATATCAACCAAGTCCAGTTGATTTTAACCTTCCTTGGATGTACTGTATGCAGGTATTGCGTGACATCAGGCTAACAGACCAGAATCAGTACTGTAATCCCATGTTCTCTTATACAGATGCTTGCAAAACGCTTTAAGCTTGCAATGAAAGCATGTAGTGTTTAATACACACCACAGTATTACCTTGGGCTTGTTGCCAGCCTGTGTGTATTTCTTGGTGGCCAGGTGGTAATTGCCCTGACGCATGCAGCAGTCAGCTATCCTCTCCAGCACCTCCTTTCGGGACTCTTCAGACAAGTCTTTTGAATCAGTTACAGTCATTCTCTCTGCCAGCTCCTCTGTGATGGTCAAGTTCTGGGTCACACACAACTCCAGGGCTTGATGATACTTTGTTCATGTACAAATGAAAAGACGCACACACATAAGCACACACATAAGCACGCACATATGAACTGATATGCAAATGTGTCACAAACGGATACCTTCTTGGCTGCTACCAGTAACTCCACAGCCTTGTCATACTGGGAGTGTGTGATGAAGAAGTCGGAGCAGCGTGCTAGGAGGGTGGGGTCAGAGCTCTCGTTCAGATCCTCCGAAATCAATTGAAGCGCAGAGAACTGTTCGGTGGCAAAGGCCAACTCCAGGGCTTTGGAGACGTAACCAGCCTAAAGTGGAGAAATCAACAATATAACTGCTGAAACAAAAATTTCCCTTCACTTTTTTCACCTCCAACCATTATTAAGTTTAGCTATATGGTGTAATAGCGCCCTCTTGTAGAATGACTAAGAATGCATCAATCTGAACATAGCCCTTCAGAAAATGAAAACATTTGTGAGTTGACCTTGTGGTAGAGTGCGACAGCTCGGTCCATATGGGCGCCTTTCTCCTCATAGTAACAGGCGGCCTCCATCATGTCCTCTGGGTTACTGAGCAGAGCCAGGTTCATCAGCTGGTCATCCAGACCATTCTCCTGTTTAGACACAACATGCACAAGTCAAACACTGATTAATGTTTATTAATTCATAAATACCTGTATGTTGGGTATTCAAACAGATTTCTAACTAAGAATGGGCAGAGAAGTACACAGCGGAGTACTTTACCTTACAAAGTCGTATGGCGTTGTTGTAGGCCTGGGCTCGTGTGTAGAAGTGGACGGCCTGTTTGATATCATCATGGCCCTCGTAGTGCCTGGCCAGGTGGTATGACGCTGCCCTGTCACCTGTGTCATTGGCTATCTCAGACGCCTAGTTTAATACATAAATACATGATCATATTTATGTTCTGTACTTAAAGGTAAAGCAAAAGAAGACCACGCTCAACTCACTATATCAATATCATTACTAATCAATCACAAAGCTATCTACATTTATCTGAAAGAAAGGTAATTTCTCATGTGCAATACCCATGTCCTCAAAATTCATTTCAATAAAATATATCATAAATGTTACATGACACCCATAATACCTTCTGAATGTTTCCCATGTAGCAGTGGACTCGAACCAGGGAGAGGTAATCCTGGGCACATTCATAGAACCGCAGCGCTGAATCCATGTCTGACTGGCTCTCCAGGTACTGGGCCCACCACTTATAGATGTTCCTGTATGGAAAAGATGATAGGACAGATTTGTAAATTTAACTTAGTGTGTGCCCACAGCAGGAGATTCATGTTATATCCTCTTTAGATGGCAAACATTCTCCCGTAAAGATAAAGCTCTGGACTTACTTGTCTTTCATTTTGTTAACGTAGATCTCTAGAGATGATGTGTCATCCTGGAGCATCCTGGGCACTTCAACCCTGTGCGTGTCTGAATTCTCATAACTGTAACAAATGGCAGGCAATCACACTTTATTTCCATGGTAAATTTGCCCATAAACAGTAAGTCACAAGTACTAAATTAATTGACATAAAACCACAACAGATTCTGTCTTACTATGCGAGGGCCAAGGTCTTGTCGCCCATGGACTCCAGGTATTTGGCATAATTGTAGTAAGTAGTGCGCAGGTGGATGCGATCGTGGCTCTCTGCTGTTTCCAAAGCTTGTTGCCATTGGCCAGAAGCCTGGTAGAAATTGTTTAGCAGGTCATAGCGTTGACAGCACTTGTACAACTTTTCGGCATCTTCCTATTGGAAGAGAGGAGAAGATGAAGGACTGATAAATGCTTTTGGTCCAGAAAGTCCCGTAGGTCTTTGTGTGGTGTAATGCTTGGACATAAAAGTGTTATTTGTAGCCAAAGGATGTGGCCTTACACTGGACTACGGTTTTAGGGATATTTATGAAGAGCAGATAAAAATATCCTCTGTAAGAATATGATCTTAAGCGAGGGGATGGCCTTTCTGTTTTTATAATCTTGTATTTTCACTATTACACTGTATATCTTGTACTGTACTTGTTTTTTTGTCTGAATGATGAATAAAACAAATAATACTATGTCACTAAATAAACACTTCTTATATCCAATTATCAGATTTTGAAGTTTATAATCTGTAACGTAAAAGGGGGAGGCAAAAACAGAGGAACAAACATTTCTTATTATCCTAATGGTGAGTGACGTTTGTCTTATCGGTCATTTACACTGTTTTATTTGAATTTCTTACCAGCATGCCCAGCTGAATGGCCAACATTGCAACTTGGGCTTCTGGCTCAGGCTCAGACTCCGCCTCCTTCAGTGCTTTTGCTGCCCTGGCATTTCCCATATTCCCAAGGCACACACGTGCCACATCCAGCCGGCGGGTTTTCACACACATCCGTGCCATGTTTTCCCATACCGCTTTACTACAAAGAAAAGAGAAATGGCTTGTTTGCAAGGGTAACGTGTAGCTCACTGCATTGGTATTTTATTATTCAACAGTAATAACTGACAGTTACAGTACAATTATTTACAGTTTAGTTTAGGTTTATATTTTATACCCAAACCTTTAGTGTGCATGTGAAAATGGTGACAAACCTGACCCAAATATGTAAATTCCCACAGTTATTACAGACCAAACCTCTTGTAGTTTAGTATTATTTCAACATTTATCACGATTATAAGAAATGTTCACAAAAGACCTTGTGCACACAAACACTGATACAGCCATATAGCTGATATAGCCATACAAGAATGTGTGCAGGACTTTAGAGAGGCGTGCTTTTCTATCTCAGTCTTTCCTTTTTTTCTTTTACCTTGCTGACGTAAATCAACCCCTCTACCACCCTTTTCTTTTGCTTCAAATCCAAATTTAAGATTCCGCAGCCATCTGGTCTCTATATGTGTCCCCTCCCTGCTCCTTGCTTTAGCTGATACAGATGTGGGCTGTTTATTAAAGTTAGGCAACAGGAAATACCCCAAATCTTTAGGGGCCCTGCTGTAAGAGGGGGAATGGAGGCCAAGTGAAGAAAAAGAAGTTGTAACTGTCAGCCAAAATCTTGCTCTATATGGTCACTGAAAACCGACTCCGACAAAAATGTAGATACTTTAAAATGCTGAGGAAAAATAGAGCTTGCGGCACAGAGAGCGGCAAGATCTAGAGAGCCAGAAAAGGAAGGACAAGAGAAGGAACAGGTCTACATTTGGCCCCTCATCCCATCCTCTTTTCCTCTCAGGAAACACATCCTGTTGCTGGCTGACTGTGGCGGCCAATATGTTTGTTGCACATGAGAGAGAGGACTTTAGCGAACGCCCCCTGGGCTCCAGACAAAAGAATACACAACCGTGACGTCTAAGAGGGAGTCTTTTGGACATTCTCTCACACAAACCCACTGACAAACACACACACATTTAAAGTGATCATGAAGGAGGGAGCTGTCTGTTTAAAGCTTGCTGCAGTTTCAAACTGATGTCTCGGGACTATGATGAACAGCAACTCCCCCACATTTCAACTCTGATCTCAAGGATTTGCAGAGAAACAGTGAGCGAGGGAGGGAGAGAGAAAGAAGCAAAGGGAGGTGGGTGAAAGGAATTCTTCAGTCAGTGGGGTCTCTTCTAGTTAAGAAACAGCCTCGGTAAACCTCAGAAAAGCCACTGGCGAACCATCTAAGAGCAACACTATCCTGAGAACCTATGCTTATTTGCGTACTCTTCCGAAAGAAATGTGAAGTAAGAGAAGAAACAAGACGAAAAGGAAGAAGAAAAACAATCCACTGCCTACTCAAAGAAGCCAGCTGCACACACAGAAGTTAGACCAGTGCAATAGGCAAAGCATTGAAGAAAGGGAAAGGAGAAAATCAAGAAAGGAGCGAGATCCAAGAGTCAAGCTGTAGCCAGCTGAAGCCAGTGGAATGGACCTAGGTGCCAGTTGGATTAACCCCCACGTACCCGCAGTGCTGTCTGAGGAGGAGGGCTGAGGATCTGCTGCAATGACAACAAACTCCTGAATGAGGATGAATGGAGATGTTCTTTAGCTAAGCCTCAAGACAACACTCTTGCCAATTCCACCTCTGTGTGGACAGCTGGAGGAGGAGGAGGAGGAGGAGGAGAGGAGCCAGGGGGCCCAGAGCACTGCTGGTGCTACTGCCCCAGAGGAAAGGCAGGCGAGCGGGCAGGACACTGAGGAGGAACAGGGGACAGAGGAGGGACACGAGGGAGGGGGAGAAGTGGCGGGCATCAGGCGTCGCATGGCCGTGCAGAGGCTAGTGGCGGCAGCGGTGGCGGTAGCCCTGCTGTCCCTAGTCTTAAACAATGTTGCAGCCTTCACCCCAAGCTGGGTCCTGCAGGCCCTGGAGGACGGACGCAAGCGGAGCGTGGGACTGTGGAGGATGTGCCCCACTGGTGGGGAAAGGGGCCGCGATGATCTCCAAGCTGGGAGAAGGGGGCAGGGGACACAGAGGCAGTGTGAAAACCTGGGATGGGGATCTGAGTATGCAGGCTCCCAAGAATCCCGCAGCACTGTCAAATGTAAGATTTTATACTAGTTTTGTTTTTAAGTGCAACAAAAGTTATTTATGTCTGTTATTTAAAAAGAAAATGACTGATTGATTAGTATGTCCAAGATGTAATACTTAACAACAAACACAGTACTTTTTACATTTATTCATTTAGCTGACTTACAATTGCTATACATGTCAGAGGTCGCGCGCCTCTGGAGCAACTAGGGGTTAAGTGTCTTGCTCAGGGACACATTGGTAGATCTATCACAGTGGGGAATTGAACACGGGTCTCTCACACCAAAGTATGTGTCTTATTCATTGCGTCACCACGACTTTTTGTGACCAGTGTCAGGTTGTAGAAGTAAATTCTATTTTCTGGGGTGTCGGATTGGGGTCCAGAGCTGATTAACTATATATCAAAGCTTATGACCAAAACACTCACTGCATTAAAAACAGCAACAGATCAACCTGTTGTGTACTACATCCTAAAAAAAAATCTAAGTGCTTTCCTTTTGGTCAATAGCAGTCTGACATATTATTGTACAGTGGCAGACAGCCAATAATTAATAGTATGTAATTCTTTAAAAGCCAAATACATATTTTTGTTGGGCAATCATGTTGCTGACATGATCTGTGTATAAAACTGATCTGAATGAGTTTTCAGGCAGAATCAATGTTGTGGTGAATTTATGTGCTTTACCAAACAAGGTTCCATTGAGAAATTTTCATTCAAGAACAAGTCTGGGAAAAGGTCCACCAGCCAACTTAATGGGGCACAATGGGCAGAGCTGCCAACTAATGTTAGACACGCCTCACCATTCTTGATAATACTGTAATCATGTCAGTCAAGTATTTCTCATTCTGATGTCAATGTCACTGCGCTACTAATGTATACCACATAAGTTCTGTGTTGCACTACAACATTCAGACATATCAGATTTAGATTCAACCTAACTTGCCATGAATATCCAATTATTGCATTAACATCACAGTGCAGGAAATGACACCGCTCTTCTTGTGGTCCCTCAAGTGCAGTTTGACATGATGCGGGCATGTAACCTGATGGCGACGGTGGCCCTGACTGCCGGTCAGCTGATCTTCCTTCTAGGCCTGATGGAACTACCCTTCATCACACAGGAATCCCAGTGGTGGGAGGAGGCCATTGCTGCACTCTTCCAGCTAGCCAGTGAGTACAAGCATTTCTACAACTTGTTTATTTGCATCAGCAGAAAGACAAGTCTCAGTGAAGCGTCTCTCTGATGAAAATCTCCTTAAATCCAATAAACACATGATATCATTCTGACACAGTAAGAAAGAAATCCAGACGCCGCAAAGCAAAGTTCTCATGCTTTCTGGTATAATAACAAAGAGGCTAGACAGGCTGACTCTTCTCTGAAAATCAGCCTCTGAGGGCAAATACTGCAGGACAAAAGAAAAGGGCAGCACACGTGAGTTTACTTATTATATTTAGTAAAAATATTTAGGGCTGCTTTATATAGAAATTTAAGTTAAATCTGTGAAAAGTATTTAGTAAACTTTTTGAAAATGCCTGCTAGACAATATTTTTTGCCCAATGTAAGTCCAAATCCAAGGTAAATGTTGGTGAAATTTACTACTGATGATCAATCATCATTTTATTTCTACTTCACTTAAACATGATTTGCTGAAACCACAGTGTTTCTGATTTTGGTGTTAAGATATAAAAGTGTAAACAAACCAAATAAAACAACAGCCCAGCCAGACTAAGAAAAAAGAAAATAGGGGAAACTAGGAAACCAGATAAAAGGGATTAATTAGCATGGGACATAACTTAGTGCAGTCATGGTAACAACCCCCCTCCTCCACAACAAGCACCATCCATCCATCCCACAGTGCCACATTAAGAGTTGGCTGGTATGGCCCGTCCAAGCTGAGGAAGTGTGTAGTGTTGCAGTAGTTGCTCAGCCGGTTGGTATCATTGTGGTAGAGCAGCATGAAGGGGGTCTGCTGTGGGTCTAAATTTAGTCCTAGTCCAGAATCTATGGGCCAGAGCTACAGTGAGCCAGGGAGCGACTGTCGGGCGCCAGGATATCCCTGCTCAGGACGAGGAAATGTCTGTGACTACCTGTTATGCAAAGCCCCAAGCTGAAGAAGGAAAAAGAGGGGAGGGGGGAATGGACAGGAAAGACAGTTTCGACAGGGACTGTGTGTTTGGTGTGTGCACTGGCAGGGGGTAAGGGGGATTATGTACATGCAGGTTTGTGTATGGTGTCTGTGTTGTGATTCTGTGTCCATAGTATGTATACTTTGGTAGAGAAATGTCCTGTGGTACATACGACAGCAGGGTGGGAATAGCCTCTCTGTCTAGATAAGCCGGCCTAGCTTTTATGTCTGTGTTTACAAAATGTCCAAGAACAGCGGAAAATAAAGAACCTCCTCTTTATCGCTCGAGGCTTCGGCACGCAGTGCAGCAGGGATGAGGGCTTTTATCTTAAGACCTTGGTCAGAGGATTGAGACACACCCAACATTACAGGGTTTTCCAATATTAGACAACACCACCAGCCAAACCCGTGACCAGGAACTCATCTCAACAAAGAACGATTAATAAAGACAATGGCAAAATAAACAGTTTTCACATCCCATAATCATTATCACCAACATGGGTGGTGGACATTTATAGCTGTTTTGATAAGGTGGTCGATGATGATCTATCTATAAGACTATTCACAAATGTGGGCATGCATACCTATTTCCCTGATATCTAAAAATAGTACTGCTTTCTGGAAAAATGGCGTCTACTAATTTTACTCTCTTACCCGTATATGGTCAACAAAGCTGCTGAGTAATAAGATGACATGTATCTTGGCAAACAGGATGTTCCCAACCAAAAATAGAAGACCCAGGAGAATATATATCAAAAGAATTTAACAAATACAATATACAGTCTGCAATATGTGGTAAGTCTTCACTAAGCTGCTATGCTTGTCAAATTGGTTTCTCTGTATATTTAACTTTCTTATCATTTGAGAATTTTAATAACCTATATACCCAAGTAAGAATAGTTTGACAAAAAAATCCCAACTGAATGTCCGTTTACTAGTTTATTCCAGGGCGTTCAACCATATCAGGCAGTCTTTATCAGCATATGGAGCTGAGTTTTCATGGAAATAGTAGTTTGGTAGTATATAGTAGTTTTTTTTTTACAAGGTGAAGAATTACCCTCTAAAATGAGGAAGAACTAACTTTAAATCTAGAGCTGAAATGATTTGTGAATTATTCAACTAAATCAATTGATACAAAAATAATCGTTTCAGCTGATTCTCTGAGAGTAAAACATAGCATTAGACAAATAAAAGTTTTGCCCTGATGATTGCTTTAGATGAAAAGTTATTACACATCCTAGGGGGAAACAAGACTGTTTGTGTCAAATTTAATGGTAATCCATTAGAGAGGCACAACGCTACAACAATGTCAGATTCTCAAATTTGAGGATTTGCTGTGTCTTGTCTACTAATAAACTGAATATATACATATTTTTAGGGTTTCATCATGTTGGTCAGACAAAACAGGCAGTATGATTTTAGTCTTTAGGAAATTAAATAGGCACTTTTACTATTTAAATGATAATAGAGAAAATAATTGTCACATTCAACAATAATTAATTAGCTAAGAATTTTTAATAATCTGAAAAGAAAGGCTGAAAAAAATGCATAAATAACAGTTTTCCGTCATCAAATTTTTATCAGTCACTAGTCCATCACCCATTCCTACTGTAGACCTCTGGGTCACTGAGTCAGTGAATGGGTTTCAGTTCTGAATGAATGGAGATATTTTTACCCATCACCCTCTTTCTCAGGAATGTTTTCATTTTCAGACGTGCCAAAATGCTCAAGCAGGCTGTGGAATAACAATATCCAGTTCCATTCAGTGATATCTCAGCAGTGTTGGCAGGTCCTGGCTTAAAGCACAATATTGGTCATTTCACCCCCGGAGACAACTCTGGAATGTGTTTTCTGAATGGACGCAACTCGAACACGTCTAAAGTCATGACTGCAGGTCATGTCCCTCTCAGTTTATCATTTCTATTGATTTTGAAGAATTACAACTTCATGGATCAATTCAGATCTGTTAAATCTGACGCAAGGAGGAGTCAGACTTTTCCCAGAAGTCTCCGACTCAAGTGATTCCTGGTAAGGGAGGGATGAAGGTTTTAGCAGGAAAGACTTACTTACTAACTTGAAGGAAGAACCAGCTAAATTAATATCCAAGACCTGGCTTTAAGATAAGACTTGTTTAGATTTTGTCTGTGACAGATCATGTCAAATGTCCAGCAAATATATTAACCTCGAAGCTAAGGGTGTGGAGGGGAGGGTAGGAAGGAAGGAAGGATGGAAAGAGGAAGAAGGGGAAGGAAGTTTGAGAGATAAGTCTGTGCCAAAAAAAGAGGTTCACACAGCCCACCCTGGCTGGAACACGGACAGGAGATTATTCATTTCAAGGAGCCAGACAGGTTAAACATGAACAGACCGGGCAAACAGTTCTTATGAGTACACATGGTTGTAGACATGCAATGATACACAGACACAATTATCCACATCCTCACTTAAAACAATGACAGCCATTTTACTGTAGAGGTAGAGAAAGAAATATAAATGAACTCCCCCCTTGGTGCCACTGACTGCTTCAGGAAATGGACTGATTCATATCCTTAAGCACCAACATCCCTATTTCCAGTGATTATTTTTGGCTGCTGCATTTATGCTACTGTGGATGGGGCAAGTTTTCAGACATGTACTAATGTGAACAGGCGTATTTGAGTGTGGTAAATGAGGGCTCAACAGGGGGATACTTAAATAGCATTGATTGATGTGGGCTTTCATACACACCTCTAATAGTAAAGAATGAAGGAAGGGTGTGGGTCTATGGAGACACTGAATGACTTTCCAGTTCAGATAATGTCGATAAAACAAATTAAAGATCAAAGAAACGGCACAGAATTGAAGACTGTGGCTTTCCACCTTCGCATGCAAAAGGAGTCCCTCGTTGTGAGTTAAACTACTGTGAATCAAAGAAATCAGGAGATAAAACATCTCAAAGGCTTTTCCGAGCCTATATTCATGCTCTGATATTTTTACACTATTGAGAACTTTGATCTTGAGATCTTAGAAGTTCCAAGGAGGAAACAGATTTCCAATTTCAAAGGCCCCACACAGAGCGTCCTCTGAACTGTGAAATACAAGGGTACGGGGATAGATGCCTTAATGTGAGCATGTAAGATTTCAAAAAGCCACTCGGACACTTTAGGCCCAAAAATATCTATCTTAACAACTATTAGATGGATTTGTACAGACACTCATGATCCCCAGATGATGAATCCTACTGATCATGGTAAACCACTGACTTTTCATCTCCCACCACCATCAGGTTAACATTTTTTTTGTTTTTAAGTGAAATGTCTAAACAACAACTATTGGATGGATTACCATGAAATTGCAGTCATGTCAAGGTGAATTACAATAACTTTGGTGACCCCTTAACATTTCATCTAGTGCCACCATCAAGTCAAAATTTTAATGCGTCCAATACTTTGGTTTGTGACCAAATATCTAATCGAACATTGTGAACATGATAAAACCCCACCTGCTTAAAATCAACATGTGATGCCATTGTCGTTGTGAGCATGCTGATGATACTGCTTGGGTCAGCAGTAGCTCAGTCTCAGGACTTGGCTGGAAACTGGAGGGTTGGCGGTGCGTTTCCACTGATTGAAAACTTGTGCTCTCTTACAGGTTTTGTGCTGGTGATTGGACTTGTGACCTTCTACAGGATCGGGCCCTACACACACCTGTCCTACTCCTGCTACTTGGACATAGCTGCTTGCCTGCTGGCCACGATGGCTGCGGCCATGCTCATCTGGAACATTTTACATCGCCGTGATGACTGCCTTGCACCTCCAGTTATAATCATCAGTCGCTCACTGGCCTCACCTTTCCACCCACGTCTCAACAATGACTATGTGGAGTCACCTTGTTGAGCCACGTGAAACAAACCAATAAAGGGTAACTAACAAGGATATGCTCTCACAGTATTCATGTTTTACTCCAGCCAACAGCCTCCAAAGTGACTCTCAAGAGAAAATGACTTTACCGCTGGACAGCTGGACTAACATGTACATGCGACTGTAAAACTCTATATTTCACAACTGTTCCACCATAAACAAAGATATACGAATTATTTTGCAGCTTAGTGCACAAAAGTCACAGATTTAACTTAAATTTCTATATAAAGCAGCCCTAAACTTGCAAACATGTTCAATACTGTATGATGTTTCATTTATTCATGCTTGGGTGAGCTAATTAGTAGATAAATTCGGACCGTCTTGTATGAACCATCCTGCTTATGAAAAGATCAAGCTGGAACTTGACCTATTTTGTTATATGTGCACTTATTAAATGGCCTCCTGCATAATTATAAATTGGAAATTGATGTTGAAAATGTAATACCAAAATACCTCATATTTGTTTTCATCCATTTAATGCTTATTGCAATCTTTAATACATATTAATATTAATGATATATGCTGCAAGTAAGTAGGTAAACTAACAAGGTAAAAGCTGAAGAGTCAGTCAACCTCAGCGAACGTTTTGATTGGTCTGACCCAAATGAGTGACAATTTTTACAGGCAATGAGAGGTGATATTTTTATTAAATAAACACATACCTACTGAAAAACACAAGGGCATATTCTCACTCTCTGAGTCATTGCCACAAGAATATTCTCCCTTTTGAAAAAAGAAATATCCCCTGCCAATTCATGTATGTGAATTGATTTGGAATTTTTAAGCAGTATTTGGTAAATTATTAGTAACAAAGGTTTTGGCGATAAACAGCATTTTTTATATGACAAACATTTCAATACTAGTTCATTTTTTATGCTTTCCATATGAAACTCTGCACGCTTGTGGTACATAATGTATACTTAAATTAATATAATATAGTTGTATAAAGAATAGTGCTATTGTTAGTAGTATTATTGTGACCATATTATACTTCTGCAAAGAACTCCAGGCTATCATAGGGGCTCATTAAAATAATAATATATCGTATAAATTCAATAAATTTGTAGGTAAACATCCAAACTCAGTGGTTTTTGTTGTTGCTGTTGTTTTGGTGTCCAACACCACACCTGACAAATGGACAACACAGAACTTCATTTAACACATTTTTAAATGTTACATAAAATATAACATGTATTTGGAAGCATTGGGGTAAAGTTTAGCATTTAGCAGCAGTCTTTCTAGAGGTGTATGCAATATTCTAAACTCTGGGTTCTATATGAAGGCATACTTCAGAAAGTGGAATTTTCAGGTGACCTACTAAGTACTAAGTGATGATAACAGGTGGACATATATCTTCAACGAAGAGGGCTGTGAGATATGGTTGAAAGCCCAAGAAAAAGTTACAGTAGTAAGTAAGCATGGAGGTCAAGAATGAACCTCTATGCTTAACCCTCAAAGTTTGTTAGGAGTCCATATGGACTGTTATATTAGCTATTAGTTACAACAAACACTATAGAGCAGCTAAGAGTGTGAGGAAAAAGTACAACACATAATGTATATTGGTTTAGGTTTTGTGTGCTACAACGTGTTGTGGAAAAAGTATTCAGATCCTTTACTTACTATAAAAGCAGAAATAACCACACTGTGAAAATATTTCACTACAAGTGAGGTCTGGCATTCAAAAGCTTACTTTAGTAAAATTATATAAGTTTTTATCATCAAAGTACTCAGTAGGCAAAACAAATATAGCGTTTTACTATTATACATGATGTTTTTGGATTAGTATCACTGCTGCATTAATGTGTATTTTGCAATTTACTACTGCAGATGTTACTATTTTTTATACTGTTGGGTAGTTTACATCTACAGCGAAGCATCAAAATCTATAAGATCGTCATATGTTTGTAGCGACTATGTCCTGTGAGAAACACGTGTCTCTAAAAAGTCGACTTTCCATGAGCACACAAAACAAAAATACTAAAAGTACTAAGTTACATTCCACCACTGGCTACAGCTATTTAACCTACATTACATTTATTCATTTAGCTGACCAAAGCAACTTACAATTGCTATACATGTCAGAGGTCGCACACCTCTGGAGCAACTAGGGGTTAAAGTGTCTTGCTCAGGGACACATTGGTGGATGGGTCACAGTGGGGTATCGACCAATGGCATAGTCTTATCCATTGTTCCATCGCGACCCCGTTCTAAAGAAACTATGTTAAACGTGATATATTTACATTTACGAACAATTCCGTCTCAACAATGCAGCAAAATACTAATACTCTAAAAAGTCTTATCTAGATTAATTATCAGTAAGTACACTGGTCGAATAATTTTAAATTTCAACACTGCCATGATTTTAAGGAAACTGACTCAAACCTGCTGGGTGAAAGGTGATATAAACACACTGTATCTTCACTATTCTGCGAAGAAAAATAGAAATGTCTACATTTTGTAGAATTCATATTCTAATGTTTCCTTCAGGAAATGAGGGTAGTGTCTTTAAAGAATGACAGACTAACAGTGGAGAAGAACTGTAATGGTTTCATGCAGTGAATGGCATAAACTGAGAGCAATGAGGGTGACTCCAACATCATTCATCAGTCTCTGCTTCACCCCTGAACACTTCCTTGGGTGTTTTTGTTCCTGATGGAACGGTGGAGTTTTGCTTTTAAAAAGAAAATGCAGTGGCAAAAAGACTGTAAGAGAGGGACTGCATTAAAATGGGTAGATAACCCTGCAACATGTCACCTAAAGTCAAGGACAACATGAATGAGAGGAAGTAGCACAGTCTGGACTGAATAAAGACATTCCAACCTGTATCTGGCAGGCTGCTTCGGGAGGCAGAGAGACGAGGCTGAGTAAAACCCCACTGATACACAGAAATTGGGCTGTAAAGCCTCTTCTGATATAAAATTGCATATACTGTCAGGCTGCATTAGCAGAGCATGGTAGTGGATTTTGTTGTCCGTCCACACACACACACACACACACACACACACACACACACAGTGGAGCTTTCAACCTTTGCTCAGGTTA
>NC_060163.1:11586169-11590240 GCF_021292245.1 Micropterus dolomieu | reverse complement strand
TTTTTAAATGTTACATAAAATATAACATGTATTTGGAAGCATTGGGGTAAAGTTTAGCATTTAGCAGCAGTCTTTCTAGAGGTGTATGCAATATTCTAAACTCTGGGTTCTATATGAAGGCATACTTCAGAAAGTGGAATTTTCAGGTGACCTACTAAGTACTAAGTGATGATAACAGGTGGACATATATCTTCAACGAAGAGGGCTGTGAGATATGGTTGAAAGCCCAAGAAAAAGTTACAGTAGTAAGTAAGCATGGAGGTCAAGAATGAACCTCTATGCTTAACCCTCAAAGTTTGTTAGGAGTCCATATGGACTGTTATATTAGCTATTAGTTACAACAAACACTATAGAGCAGCTAAGAGTGTGAGGAAAAAGTACAACACATAATGTATATTGGTTTAGGTTTTGTGTGCTACAACGTGTTGTGGAAAAAGTATTCAGATCCTTTACTTACTATAAAAGCAGAAATAACCACACTGTGAAAATATTTCACTACAAGTGAGGTCTGGCATTCAAAAGCTTACTTTAGTAAAATTATATAAGTTTTTATCATCAAAGTACTCAGTAGGCAAAACAAATATAGCGTTTTACTATTATACATGATGTTTTTGGATTAGTATCACTGCTGCATTAATGTGTATTTTGCAATTTACTACTGCAGATGTTACTATTTTTTATACTGTTGGGTAGTTTACATCTACAGCGAAGCATCAAAATCTATAAGATCGTCATATGTTTGTAGCGACTATGTCCTGTGAGAAACACGTGTCTCTAAAAAGTCGACTTTCCATGAGCACACAAAACAAAAATACTAAAAGTACTAAGTTACATTCCACCACTGGCTACAGCTATTTAACCTACATTACATTTATTCATTTAGCTGACCAAAGCAACTTACAATTGCTATACATGTCAGAGGTCGCACACCTCTGGAGCAACTAGGGGTTAAAGTGTCTTGCTCAGGGACACATTGGTGGATGGGTCACAGTGGGGTATCGACCAATGGCATAGTCTTATCCATTGTTCCATCGCGACCCCGTTCTAAAGAAACTATGTTAAACGTGATATATTTACATTTACGAACAATTCCGTCTCAACAATGCAGCAAAATACTAATACTCTAAAAAGTCTTATCTAGATTAATTATCAGTAAGTACACTGGTCGAATAATTTTAAATTTCAACACTGCCATGATTTTAAGGAAACTGACTCAAACCTGCTGGGTGAAAGGTGATATAAACACACTGTATCTTCACTATTCTGCGAAGAAAAATAGAAATGTCTACATTTTGTAGAATTCATATTCTAATGTTTCCTTCAGGAAATGAGGGTAGTGTCTTTAAAGAATGACAGACTAACAGTGGAGAAGAACTGTAATGGTTTCATGCAGTGAATGGCATAAACTGAGAGCAATGAGGGTGACTCCAACATCATTCATCAGTCTCTGCTTCACCCCTGAACACTTCCTTGGGTGTTTTTGTTCCTGATGGAACGGTGGAGTTTTGCTTTTAAAAAGAAAATGCAGTGGCAAAAAGACTGTAAGAGAGGGACTGCATTAAAATGGGTAGATAACCCTGCAACATGTCACCTAAAGTCAAGGACAACATGAATGAGAGGAAGTAGCACAGTCTGGACTGAATAAAGACATTCCAACCTGTATCTGGCAGGCTGCTTCGGGAGGCAGAGAGACGAGGCTGAGTAAAACCCCACTGATACACAGAAATTGGGCTGTAAAGCCTCTTCTGATATAAAATTGCATATACTGTCAGGCTGCATTAGCAGAGCATGGTAGTGGATTTTGTTGTCCGTCCACACACACACACACACACACAAACGGGATTTGGGTAAACTTTAACATACATGTTTGAAATGCGTGTCTACAATGGATATTTCATTATATGAAATTAAATACATGTCCTAGCTGAAATAAACTTGACTTCTGGATCGTTAGCCAGCCTATGTCTTAAGTATGAGAACCGTTGTCAATTCAAAGATCTCAACCACAGAGACAAGTCCCAGATGGTACAGTTTACCGCCGCAGAAAATGCATATTCCTGTGGGTGGAGATATGCGGGAATCGAACACAATACCAATCTTTTAAAAACAAAAAACAGAAAAGAAGCAGCAGTAAAAATAGCCATCAATGAGGAACTTAGTAAAGCTGTCATCAAGCCTATTAAACTCTATGGAATATCTGGCCAGCGGATATGCTATTTTCCCATTTGGGTAATGTTTGTACGTGCAAAAGCAAACACTACGGCAGAATTCACACCGTGTGCCCTGAATCACGTATTCTGCTAGAGATAATATCAGATCTTTGCTAAAATCCCATACATGTTTCCCTGACACACACACACACACACACACAGATACAAAGGACATGCACATCCTTTTAGTGACCTGATTCAATGTTTGCAAGAATGGAAAGGACACTCCTTTTCGACCAAACTGGCAGGGGGACCTAATGTGTGTGTGCGCGTGTGTCAAAGTGTGTTTAGAAAAGTACATCCCCTCAGAACCCACCCGCACACTAACAGAAACAGTCACATATATACACATTGAAGAGTTCCTTCCCTGAACACAGACACAGAAAAAGTCCTTAATCATGTCCTATGTTTAAAATTCAATTTCATGTGCTTACATAAACAACAGACAAAAGTTATGCTGTGGTGGTTCTCATTTGATTATAGCATCATGGTATGATACACAAACTGGTGAGCTTAGTCTTAAATATAATTAAATTCCTCATATACAGGATTTAAAATATACTAGCCTTTCCATGGCAGTGGTGTGGCATTTGTTTCACTGACCTGTCAATTGGCTGCTTTGTTCATATTTCCTAGGAATAAGACAAACATTTAAGGAATATAATAAAACAGGCAGTGTTGTTCAGTGCCTTGATCAGTTGTCAGACTGAAAGCATATTAAAGTTAAGGTTACAAAACTATTGTGGTAGTTTCCTTCCATGTTAACCTCAGCAGCCGAAGGTGCTGAATGAAATGAAAGGTGATGAGTGGCAACAACGCCACATTCTCAATGTAAGTCAAAAGCAATTAATTACAGCTCTGCCACTGCAAACCACTGTAGAGCATTCTGAGAAGAGGCAAGGCTGTAACAACAATGCTGTCTCTGTGGCCTTTGATTAGCCTTTGAATTAAGGCCCTTGAGGAAAAGACTGCTGGAAGAGGTGATGACAGTGATCAAACAGGGGGAAGTGCCCACAGCAGGAATGCCATCCTGCACGTCTCCTCCTGATGGCGTGCACATATTGATGCCTTACCTCTTGATGAGCTTGATAGACTTGAAGGCTTCGTCCATATCGCCGATGGTCAAGTAGAAGCTGAAGTTGAGCATGGCGTCACGAGTGGCTTTCTCACAGTTCTCCAGGCCCACAAAGTCTCTGAGAGCTCGCCTGGACACCATATGTGGGAACTGGGCGGCCAACCCCTTTGATGGCTGTGTGGCTGAAATCTCTGCTAACCCCAGATCTCTCTCACCAGGCTGAGAAGGGGGTCGACCAGGTAGGAAAACATGGTGTTAAGATCGGTAAACATGTGGTTCACAGCCAGTAATGAACACAGCATGTTGTGAGGTACGATCATCATTTGTACAACTAAAAAAGTAAAATGCAAGATCCTGGAGAAAACATGGGCTTTGTGGAATGGATAAGAGATACAGCAAACCAAACAACAACAAAGCTTGACATACAAATCTATTCCTCAAGACAAGATCGATGGGAACTGGACACAGCATAGTGGCATCTAGATATTTCAGGGATGCACTTTTGCTGCTGATCTTGGATTTTTTCTTAAATGCAGCAAAAGGGAGACACGATCACAGTTGTTGGAAGTTGGGGGTCAACAATAGTGAAGCTTTCTGAAGGGGACATACACTTACTTCTGGTCGAAAGACACCCCCCCTCCGAAATAATAGCTGGGGTGTGATAGACCAAACAGAGTTTCACATAAGAATAGTGATTGGTGCGAACAAAAACACAAGGAATATGTTTAAGTAAACTCATCATTCAACTATCCAGAGAGAAACACCCCATGCTTTATAAGAAACCCC
>NC_060163.1:11435462-11586069 GCF_021292245.1 Micropterus dolomieu | reverse complement strand
CACCTGTCCAATACAGTCTCAACAGTGAAGCATGGTGGTGGCAGCATCATGCTGTGGGGGTGTTTTTCAGCTGCAGGGACAGGACGACCGGTTGCAATCGAGGGAAAGATGAATGCGGCCGAGTACAGGGATATCCTGGACGAAAACCTTTTCCAGAGTGCTCTGGACCTCAGACTGGGCCGAAGGTTTACCTTCCAACAAGACAATGACCCTAAGCACACCGCTAAAATAACGAAGGAGTGGCTTCACAACAACTCCGTGGCTGTTCTTGAATGGCCCAGCCAGAGCCCTGACTTAAACCCAATTGAGCATCTCTGGAGAGACCTGAAAATGGCTGTCCACCAACGTTTACCATCCAACCTGACAGAACTGGAGAGGAACTGCAAGGAGGAATGGCAGAGGATACCCAAATCCAGATGTGAAAAACTTCTTTCCCAAAACGACTCATGGCTGTATTAGATCAAAAGGGTGCTTCTACTAAATACTGAGCAAAGGGTCTGAATACTTATGACCATGTGATATTTCAGTTTTTCTTTTTTAATAAATTTGCAAAAATTTCTACATTTCTGTTTTTTTTTCTGTCAAGATGGGGTGCTGAGTGTACATTACTGAGAAATAAAATGAACTTTTTTGATTTTTGGAAAATGGCTGCAATGAAACAAAGAGTGAAAAATTTAAAGGGGTCTGAATACTTTCCGTACCCACTGTATGTTAGAAAAAGGTGATGTCACATACTACTTCTGTGCACCACTCAGAATTTAGCGATATTGGAATAAAAATGGGATCGCTGTTGTGGGGTTGTATACTTATGGTGCGAGGCAACTGCCAAATCAGATCTGATCAAACCACACAGTCCTGACATAGAAGGTTATTTGAATTTTTGAGTGTTAAATTCTTAATAAATAATACCTAACTTTTATTTTGATGCTCACTTATTTCGTTAGGAATATTAATATTATCATTAAAACCCTCAACCAAGTTTTCAGGGGCTTTAAAAAGTTTACCACCATCATCACCTATTCCAAGAAAATATCAAGCTTCGCTATCCACTTCACTGGTTCATTGGTTGCTCCCCCAACAGTAGGAAACTGGATGTACTATGTAACTCCTATTGTCTGCTGCTTTGTGCTGGGACAAGGAGCACATTTAGTGTATTATACCTAAAAAGAATAAAGGTTAAAAAGACATTTGGTAGTACATGTCTCCTTACCCTCCTCATCCTCTGTCTCTCAGAACCATGTGAATCCAGCTGTGGATTTCACTCAGATTCCTCCAGGCATGCTGGCTCTGGATAACATGTTGTATTTTGCCAGGCACCACCAGGACGCCTATATCAGGGTAAGCACACTCAAACTTCAATATGCAGTTATACAAAATGTAGACACACGAACACACACACATACACACTGCTGTGTGATTTCTGTGGTGTTTCTCCTCATAACCTCCACTTCCTACAAAATCTTCTACCCTCCAGCTCATTCACTTGTTTTCAGCTTCTGGCTCCTTCCCAAATTTTCTGTCAGCTAAAACTGCATTTAATGAAGTCGCTTAGCCCAGACAATAGAAAGTATTTCAATTCCCTTCAGTGTCAGTCCCTGAGCAATGATGTAATGACTTAAAGCATTTTTGTTATGACAGTTAACATGATTGTATACTGTATATAATATACTCATAGATATAGAATAACTGTAGTGATTGTCTGTAATGGGATGGTATTCACTGGTTTGGTGAGTAGTGAGTATGAGTTTCCACCTGCAAATTCAGGTTGGCTTGAACCATTTTATGGCAGCTGTCCAGCACTCACTCATAATTATTGTGTATTTGTATCAACTGCAGGCATGCAGTAGTTTAATCACCACACCTGCAAATCTGTGTCTGTGTACGTGTACTCTGTCATAATGTTAGTGTGTAAAGTGAGAAAAGAGATTGGTAGTGCCGACTCAGCCCTTATCAGTCGACCGGAGGGAGAAAACACAGCCTCCAATTTCCCAAATTAAACTGTCACCAGCTGAAATGATTGGGACCTTGATGGCCTCATTTATGGCGCAATGCCACCATCCACATAATTAGAGTGATTTCTTTTTCTTTTTTTTGCTGTTGAGATTTCATTTATGTATTTTGGCTTCCGAGCATGTGGTTTAGAGGGTCAGATAAGGTCAAATAATGACTAACAGTTTCAACCATTATGGAATTGTTTACGGGATAATGACCTTCAATGTGACAAGCCAGCATGGCAGTGTACTTATAACCACAAAGCACTCTGAGAGTACATACTTCTGCCAAGTCCTTAAAATAAATGTATTACTTAAATATAAAAAGTTGACATCTTCAAAGCCCCTACCTGTGGAATTTAAAGATTTCTGAATTTAACAACTCCTAGTTATAGTGTTAAACATGACACTATGACAGACAACAGCACATGCCACCAAAACTTGGTGACATTGAGAATGAACAGGGTAAAAGCAACACAATGCAATATCACAGATTATTCATGTAAAAGTGTTAATCTGGATCCAGATCTACATGCTGTTTTTAATATAACGTAAATTCCAGGAATATGTACAAGAATGAGCTGACCCAAAACGGATAACTACTGAGTCATGAGGAGGTACAGGCCTGATATTTTCTGTCTGGCTTACTGGATTATCTGTGTTTCTAGATCGTCCTGGAGAACAGCAGTCGAGAAGACAAGCACGAGTGTCCGTTTGGCCGCAGCAGTATCGAGCTGACCAAGATGCTCTGTGAGATTCTGAAAGTGGGCGAACTCCGTAAGTCTACATCAGCAACCCCCCCCCCCCACACACACACACACACACACACACACACACACACACTAAAGAGAAAATACACAAACAGAACAGCGTGTTCTCCGTCCTCACCTTGCAGCTGAAATAATAGTAGGGCACATCCAGAGCGAGGAGCGCCTGCAGGCCTGAAGGTTTAGGGTAGCAGTCCTGTAGGAGGAGCCCATGCTCCTGCGTACAGAAGAGTGTCACTACTGACACTTCCATCTGAGCAGAAGGAAGGCAGCATACTGTCAAACTACTGGTCTTTAATAAATGCTTAAAACAACACATTTATGCCTTTTTGGTTCTCAAAGCTGCTGTAAAGTAGCATGAGTTGCACTAGTCTCAGTGTTAAGAAGTGTTTACCGCATCCAAGAAACTACTTGATGAGGATTCAGAGCTGATCGGCACTGTCTCACAAACAAAAAGACGAGGTTCACTCTCATCCCAGAAGTGAGATACAGGGCAGCGGTTGCTGAGCTCTGTCCCCTGAAACTGCTGCCTGAAAGAAAAACACAGACATGTACAGTATAAAACAACCACAGAGGGGAAAAGTCTACACAGGCAGACTACAAGTCAAAAGCAAAAGTTACCGTTCACTTTCTTCTGGCTGTGAGATACCACTGGACGGTCTGCCACTGAAGAAGTCAAAGTGTGTCACGGTGTCCATGTCAACGTCATAGAAGTACACTTTGTGATCAGGTCGGCCATTAACCTGAGAGGGATAGTCACATACAGTAGAGAAATATTCACATTAAATTGTCATATTTTAAGATACTGAAAGTAAGCATAAAATACTTTGTGTTGTACAATAAATATTCAGTATCAGCATTCAAAAACACAAATTGAACAGCTTTTCAGAAAGAAGAGGGTGACTGTCGTATGTTGTCTGTTTACCTGAGAGATTAGGATGCTGACTTGGCTGGCATTGGCGTTGCATTTGACTGACCTCAGGGCTCCCAGATTGGCAATCTGGTCAGCCAGGTTCTTAGCGCTGCAGTGAGCTTTGGCATCTCTATTAAGACATACATTGAGACTGGCATTGTTGGCCAAAAAAGTACTTCTAACAGGAAAATTGTAAATTAACAAAAATGTACAACTCATAGAAAATTAGCTGGCATTTTTTTTTTAAAGAAACAGTTAATTGAAGGAAGTGATACCAAAATCCACATTAACGTTATACCTTCGGGAGAGGTCAAAGACTCTAATGTGTGCTGTGTCCGTGCCTACTACCAGGTAAGACTGGCACACACTGAGTAGAACAGGGTTGCCCTCTGCCTTGGAGAAGGTCAGCAGTTGCTTCACAGTGCCCTAAAGAAAAGTGAGGAAAAAAGACCAAATTTATGACAAATACCAGTTGCCTGTGTGTGTATATGCTAATTTAAAATATTTTTAATTCAGCAGTAAAACATCACCCAGTTTGTGTTTAGAAAATGCACGCTCAAACATCACGCCTGTGTGTTTGAGTGAATATTTTATATTAGGTTTCAGTGTGGGACAACAGACCTGCGGCGTGCGAATCTGGACCCTGTTAGGTTCCACAGTGTAGAGGTTCTCGCCATTTACAGCTACAACAGGGGAGTCACAAGGAAAAGAACCTGTGAAATCAGAAAGAGGCAAGGTGGATAAAGAATGTTTGGAGAAATGGAGGAGAAATGTAAAAGTTTAAAACTAAGGATGGAATGAATGACATTAGCGCAGTTTCTAAAATGTCACATCTATATAATTTGGTTTGGTCTGTTCTCTGCTTTTGCTTGTGTTGTACCTGTATTGCGAAGAACGTTCCCTGAAAGCTCATACACAGTGACCTGCTTGCCACTCCAGACTGTGACTGAATCCTGTTGGTGTGACAACACACATCCAGTTACCTTGATATCAATTTCAATCTTTACTTTTCATGGCCAAAACTTTGTAGAGGTGTTCAGTATTTATAGTACAGAGAAATATCATTTTAAAACCATACCCCTCTCAACTCCACACTTACCTTGGTAACACAGACTCCCTTGATGTGTATCTCAGACTGCAGAGAAAGGTGCGCTCCTGTAGTGAACTGAGCAATGCTGAGCTGAGTTGGGGTGAGCTGCACTGCTGCCACCTGTTGGCTGAAGTGGGCTGACATCATATGCTCACACAGGATCAGCACTGTGTTTGAGTTGTTGGCCGCCAGCAGATTCAGGCTGGAGCCCCACTGAAATGAAAGGTCTCAGTGAACTTTACCAGTAGAATACTATATATATATATATATATATATATGTTAAGAAAAATGTAATTTCTGTGCTTAAATTACGTAATTTCACAAACCTCATTTGCACATGCAAATAACACGTTTTGTAAAAATGCTGGTCCAGGTAGTACCTTAAGCTGAATGATATTTCCCTCTATTTCTGTGGGTGTCTGTAGCTTCCACTGGGCCTTGGTTTCACCACTGCTGCCTGGCTGCACTACCATCCTCCACACTGCTATGCGCCCATGGCTCGTACCAGCTGCCAAGATTTCTGGGGAGAAACATTACGCAAAACATTACACAAAAGCTTTGAAACAAGTCTGCACACCAGTAGTAACATTGCGGTTATCAAGGGGGCTGATTATGTTGAAGGTTTGAGAATGTGATGAAATAAAACATATTGAAACTACCATTTACCATTACCTTTTCCGGCACAGTATGAAACACAATTGATCATCTCTCCTCTTTCAAACCCCAGAGTCTCGTCGAGAGACAAAACATAATTGTCATTTCGCTCCAGGTCCCACAGCCTAAAAAAAAAGATGTTCAAGTTTAAAATATGACTGTAAAGTATGTGTGTACAAACAGTATGTGTACACATACCTGATAACCTGTTCCCCTGTTGCAGTGATGAGGAGGCCGTTCTCTGTCCAGACAATGTCTACCTGCTGCCCAGTCTTGCTGCTCAATTTAACCTGTGTACGAAAAACAAGACTTTATCTACAGTACATGATTCCTCTCACTGGGGTCTTTACAGTGATCGACCAGTACAAACACAAACCATTAAAAACACCACAATCTTCAACAGTTTTAAAAGATATTGTATCATTGATGACTTTAGTATACCTTCAAAAATTCCTGGGCTCCTCCCTCTGGTCCAAGAGTGTACTGCGACAACATCAGTGTATCTGTGATCACTGCAAGCACCTCTCTTTTCTCAAGGTAGAACAGTTTCTTGATTGCACCCTCCACACTGAGAAGTGTGCTTGTCTTACAGTGCTCATCCACACTGTGGACCTTACCTATATAAAAGGTACATAGAGTTAAAGATTAAAAATGTAAGATAACTGTTATCTCATAACTCAAAATTTCAATGCTTTTCAATGGAAGTTGAAAGTAGCATGGTTTTGAGCTTCTTTTTGAACAATTTAATTAAAAACTGCCAAATTGGTCTAAATGATTTTCTCTTGAACTGAAAATTTTCTTACGGCTCAACGTGGATTATTCATCAAAATTTAAGTCTGGATGAAATTATATTAATTAACCTTGTTCGAGTTTCTCTCAACTCTCTCTGTATTCCTTTAAACCAATAACTTTCTTTTTTTAACTGCTCAGAGATGGAGCACGGAGCTACAAGCAATCTCTCAAGCTACAGAACATTTTTAAGGAAATTGTGAGCTGTCTGAGAGAATAGCCATTGCTGAAAATCACTGGCCTCCAATAGCGATTGTAAAAGTCATGAGCAACACAATGGGGCTGTTGAAAACATACTCATTGTGGTAAAAAAAACACACCTAGACAGGAAATTACTTTCACTAAATGCTGTACACAAGAGAAAAATAAAGTTTTACCATCTGCAGTGCTGACGTAGAATGCGAGTCCCTCCTGTGGGCCCATCTTAAGAGGTGCTCCCTTCCAACTGAACATATCCAGAGCACTCTCATCTCCACTCACTGATGCCCGGGCTAGCATTGCCACATCACTGTAACATACGTTACGTCCTACTATTAGCGAAACAGCCTTCAGATTAAGAGAGTATAGTAATATCACAATATTTTCAATATTATCTCACTGCTAAGGACTTAAAGAAGAATAACTAACTCGGAGCATTGCATCCTGTTTACTTACTCCCCAGGTGAGGCTGGTCTGAAGATGCAGCAAGTTAGAGGTTTGTTGTATTCATGCTTCACAAGATGGTTTCCTTGAAGTCTCCCTCTAGCATCTACCTTCCATACTGCTAGCGCTCCAGTCTGTCATTAAATAATTACACTATATTTATGTGGTTCAATATGAAGAAACGGGAAGTTTAAATGGTTTGAGATTGCATCTGAGCACGCAAATCTGCTAGGTTTTGTGCCAAATATGCCGGGTTGGTAATCCAACCTTGGTCCAAGTAAAGAAAAGAAAATGCATGTTTATTATGTATATGAGGTTTTGAATTAGGGCTGGGCAATAAAACAATAATTATCGTGATATAATTTTCCTCAATAACAATATAAAAAATTTTCAATATATCGTGATCCACTGTTTGGCATCAAGTATTATTCATGTTCTGACCAAAAAGAAAAGTTTCAAACCACAATTAACTACCTGGGGTTTTTTTCAATTTTCACTCAGGGGCAAAAATCAGCCTTTAAACTTGAAAGAAATAATGATTTGACATTTATCGTGATAATAATCTATATGAAATTACATTTACATTTCATTTAGCTGACACTTTGATCCAAAGTAACTTACAATTTCTATACATGTCTGGAGCAACTAAGGGTTAAGTGTCTTGCTCAGGGACACAATGGTAGATGGGTCATAGTGGGGAATTGAACCCGGGTCTCTCACACCAAAGGCATGTGTCTTATCCATTGTGTCATCACCACCCCAAATGATATGAAATGTTTTTATCATGATGTTCATTGATAACATTTTTGGTCATATCACCCAGCCCTACTATCAATGCATCAGTATGTCAACATGTACATATATGTGCCATATTGACTGTGTATACAGTTATTGCAACACACCTACCTGATCACCAGTTACCAAGCGGCTGCCAGAGCTACTCCACTCCAGCAGTGTGATGCAGGCTGTATGTGTGCTGGGGAGGACTGTTTGATCTCCTGAGGGGTGTGTCAGCAGCGCTACCTCTCCATTCTCCCAGCCTATTGCCAACACTGGCTTTGTGGGATGCCAGCGCAGCACTGTGGGCTGGTGAGGACCTTCAAAATGGCAGCTTTCCACATGCTCTCCCTGCATATGGACAGAGATGAAGTAAGCTAAATATGCTGTAATTGATAATATTCACAAGGTGAATATTAGTGGTTTTAACAAAGTGGTCTTTCTTTCTGTGTCAGCGTTCATCTGCAAAGCCCGGTGTTTACCTGCTGCAGGTAGAGGTCTACATTGCCTCCAGTGGTGGGGCTGCTTGAGGCCACAGCAAGTACAGGAAGAGCTGAGTGCCAGGTCAACTGAGAGGGCACATCACTGCTTTCACGGGCCTCAATACGGTGGTCAAAATACACCGCCATGTCCCCAATGCTCGTCCCTGGATACGAGAGAAGAAACCTCCAATATTATCTAGGGGTATTCATGGTGCATTCTTTGATTTCACGTTTTTGTATTTGTTTTGCAGCTTAATGTCTCTTCCCCAACTACTTAGCCTTCTGGCTAATTCCTGTTATAAAAGCTCGGTAATATAACTAACGTTAGTTGCCTCTAAAGCAGTTACCCTCAAATAGCATCCAATGATTTCAAATGCATTTCATTTTATAAGTAACGTTAACGTTAGTTGACTTAAGCCAGCTGGTTCAATAATGGGAAGATACAAAGAAAATGTCGACTTTAATGGAGCTATGGATTCGCCATAATAGTTAGCTACCATTAACGTTAGTAGCGTTGAGTCACAAATGATTAAGTTAGCTTTAGCTGCTAACATTAGCTAAGCTAGCCAAAGTTAGCATTCATTGCTGGCCCTCGTTACTGTAGAATGAAGTTAGCCGTTCTGTTAAATTATCTGAAGACCAACCTCACTGTCGTTTTCTTCAGGTTAATACCGACTTCTCGAAACAACTTAAAACATCAACCGTAACTTCCACTGTTGTTGTGAAGCCTCCCGTGTGATCAAAAAGCGTCTCTCCCAGTTGCCCCTGACAACCTCGACGACTGGACAGGGGGAGGGGTTACGGAAAATAACGAACACAACCCGAGTTGTCGTCGACGGTGGTGTTAAATTGATAGTGGTGACAGCAGTCTATTACCAAAATTATAATTTTTCTGATGCTGTTCCCACAGGTCTTTGACAGTTAATTTTTAAGGGCATTTGCTGTTATTGTTTTGTTGTCCAACCATTTTCGATGAATTTGGTTTAAACTTTAAATTTAACTTAAATAAATATATTTCAATGGTCTAGCACAGTCATGTAAATGACTCCAATGTCATTAAAAACATAGATGTAATTTCTACGGGAGACGCTGGGGACATGTCCCCATCACTTTTTGAAAGCATGTTAAAAATGTTCTGAAAAATAGCTTGCAACAATAAATGTTAAATAACAAACCTTGAGAAAAGTTTATTTGCACAACAAGAAAACACGCAACGCAATGTAAATATAGAAGAGACAAACATGCATTGTCCAAAAGAAGTAACTTAAGATAAAACAACAAGCTACTAATTACTGCATTACATTATATTATTTATTTATATTTTGATTTGTCACCTGAATTTTGTGTTTTCCTTTATATGAATAAAGCTATTTCCATTATAAATTAGTTCAGAAAATTTCTCCAGAATGTAGGAAATTAAGTGTTCAATGCTCAAAATTTCCCCCTCTCATATATTTCACCAAAATTGTGTAAAATATCTTCTCATCTTGTGCATCGTCTCGTGAGCTAGTGTATTGTCACACCACTAATCTTATGCCCTTATGCCCCCACCACTTTTCAACAGAAAGTGATGCCGTGTCTAACCCACTTAGCAAGTTTACATCTGTCAGAAAAATCTTTTTTTTTTCAGACTTTGTCAGTCCTAACCAACAAGTTTGGAATTTTGATTACAATCTCATTTTAGTTTTATATGAACTGTTCACTGCTGCAAAGTGAGAATCCGTAATTAGCGTATCTTCTTTACTAGTTACATCCTTATTCACTTAAATAAAATAAAAATATTCGAGTAATCAATGCAGATCTTCCTACTAAATATACCATGGCAGTCAATTCGAGGCCATTACAGGTGAAAAGTATAAATAACTGCATGGTTCAAAAGGTTTCATTGTTTGAGTACATAAAAATGAACACTTTTCATTTATGTCACAAGAGGAAGTAGTTTTCCATTATTTGTGAATGGGTGTATGCGCGTGAATATTCACAGGATATCCTTTGCCAACAAACAACCACAGTACAGAGAGATGTGCCAGTACAGGAAAGAGGTTAGAAAGGATATCCTCATAACATAGATTTTATTGGTACACAAAAATGTCATCCAATTCTCCATTAAATGAATATTTTACATGGTTCATAAATTATTCACAATATGTTCATCTAAACAGTAGAGTGTACTGAAATGTGCATGAAATTCTCAAACTCAGCAGAAGACATGTGCCCTCTTTTTCCACAGGTTGACTGTGTTCCAGGATATATATATAAAAAAAAATTGGCCAGCTCAACCCGAAAAAGGCCAGCCCACTCTGCCAGCAAATATACAAAACATAATTTCTGTCAGCCTCAATACTCCAATCCCCAGGCTCTGTGGAGCTCCAAGCAGCAGACCCAGTTGTTTATTGTTGATGCTGTGATAATGAATCCATGACTTGTGGATCTTGTAGCTGTTTCTTCAGGCTCTTGTCCATCAGTACCAGACTCTGTACAGCCAGACTCCGGCAATCTGCATCAGGGTCTCCTTCAGCCACATCTGTGGATGCAAAAAAAGACTTTAGACACTTCAACAGTGGTAACAATAGTCTGCAAGAAAGTCTACATCTCTAAGTATAATTACAAAAATCTGTGTTTGCACATAATCCTGGCATTTTCTTTGCACTCATTTAGCTCCATGTCCCTCACTGCAATGTGAAACTACTTTGATCCTCAGAGGGATAAAGAAACATCCCAGTGTTGATGAGCCAATCACGTCATTGACGGTCCGTGTTATACAGGACATCCTGGTTCCTCATGTACTTCCCAGAAATGCTCCGTCCAGCTGTGCATGTGTGTGCTGCTGTACATGTTTGTCACTGAGGGGACATCCTTGACAATTACATTACGCAGGTGCAGCCTCAGACCTTTGTACATTTACAAGAATCCTGTGTTTTATGTTTAATCTATTATTAGTAACATAAAAACAATTTATTGCTATATTCATGCGTAAGTTCTAAATGAAAATACAACAGCCCTTTAATAAAAGAACTAAAAGTTTTTGAACAATGAACAAAATTTCTTTCTTTGTCACCAGCATCTTGGGGTTTTTTTTTACCTGCCAGCCAAGTTCTGGTCTCAAACAGCTGATCACTGAGGTCCACCAGCAGGTTTTGACTGGGCATGCTCAGAAACACAGAGCAAACAGCGAAGAGGACGCCTCGTCTCACCATCCTTTAACAGACAGGTTACAGCTCAGACCGAAATAAGACAACAAAACATCCTGTTCAGACCCTATATGCTGTTCAGACCTATTGTTATTTTTATGTCTGACTGTTCTAATTGTTGCTAGGAAGATGCTATAGCCATACAGTCACCCACATAATGTTAATGTTAAACCACCTGGTGAGTAGCAGGAATACCATATTATAGTACTGTTAACAACCACAAATAGTTTCCTCAGACAATGAACCGTCTAAAACAGTAATATGCATCATACTTACTGGTCAACATGGTAGCGCACTGCCCACACAAAGTCCAGTAAAGCACGACCCATCTGTGCCGCTACCTGCAACAACAACAAACTCAGTAAAAATGAGCATTGGATGCCTCTAACTGACTGACCATAAACCCCATTACTTTCCATTATTTTTATAATCAAATATATATATTTTATGACTGCATCAAGAGTCAGACCTAAATGTTTAGCACATCGATATTGATATACATTGACATCATGTCACAACATCACAGACAGACAGATAAAACTACCGGTGCATTGACTGCCAGATGCATGAAGAGGCCCAAGGTGTGGATCAACCTGCCCAGTACTAGATGGTCGCTGCCCAACAGATCAAAGGTCACCTGAGGCCTAGCAGAAAGGTATTACATTTCATTTTTGACATGTTCTGTTGTAGATACTAAATTGTGAGTATAGAGCTTTTAAATTTGCATAAAAGAACACTCTTACTTGTCATAATTCCTGAGCAGAGGAAAAAAGAAATGTCCAGCAACAGGGGCATAACGGTTTGGGGTGGCCTTAGCTGGAGGTTGTGTGGCACCCTGTAGCACAAGAGAAATGACTGAAGAGCTTAGGAAAAAGCCTTCACTCAAATACCAACTAGAGTCAAATGTCTGTCCACTTTAACTACCTTCCTGAGGCGTTTTGTCTTGCTTTGAAGCCGCTTCTCTACTTCTTGTCGCCAGTGAATAGGGTTGTCACCGGGGTATGGAGTCAAATCAGTGGTGGCGGCAATACCCATGGATGCATCTCTCTTTTCAGTGATTGGCTTAGAGAGCTCCTGCGCTGCCAGAGCAAGGACCTAATAAACCAAAACAAGAAGAGCCTCATGATTACACTTCAAATAAATCGCTAAATGTATTTGGTGAAGGTACACAGCCACTGTTGTTTTCACCTCCAACATATCGAGTCGCTGGCGAAGACTGTAGTTCAAAGAGTAAAACTCTGAGGTCAAGTACTGAGTCACCTATCAAGGAAAGCAGAGAGAGAAGCTAAAAGAAAAGTAAAGCTGTGTGATTATGACCCTAAATTTTGATGTGAAAAGATAAACAATGTAAAAACTGAGGTGAAAGATCATACGGGGATAGAGTCAGTGGCAGTGAGTGCCACCATGGTCGCCTGTCTGAGACTCAGGAAACCATTTATGCTGTATTTATCCTCCATGTGAAGAAGCACTTTGGTCAATTGGACACTGACCTGAAAAAAGGCATACGAGACTAACATGAGTTGTAGTGTGAGAAGTGTAAGTAAGCAAAAAAAAGCACATATTCACGGGTAAGTCATTTACTGGGTGTAAATTTAGAAATGAATGCATTTGAAGCACTGGATAAAAACTACGTTTCTCTTGTGTGCTGCAGTCATACCTCTCTGGTTGCAAAGGTGTTCTTCCTCACCAAACCCTCGGCAACTCTCAAACTGAGCTCCACACGCACTGGGTCCTCAGAGGAAATTAAAGCTGGATGGGTCGACGGATAAGAAATTGTTAGAGCTGGAGCTAGTGACCCAGAGTTGAAATAGGAGGTGATCGGTAAGGTAAAAAAAATTTAATCTGTGGAGCCATACTTTCCACACAGTCTCGTAGGTAGCGGGGTGGAGATGCTTTACTTAGTTCTTGATCGCCAGACATATCGTACGGAGTGAGCTCATCATCGCTGCAATGGTGAGACTTGGAGTTAAGCCACAAATACATTTAGCATAAAAGATTCACTGACTGAACTGAAGAGCTAACGTTTACCTGTCCAGGTCAGAGTCTGGGTCAGTTTTCCGTGGCAGAGGTTCTGACTTATTTTGACATGAAACATTCTGAGTAGATTGAGTCATTTCATTGGTCCCTTGAGGAGCATCAACTCTGTGGATGACAGAACCTTCTCTTAAATAAAACCAACATATATAGAGTGACTATGTTTTATGGGATGTGGCCTGTTGTTGGAAAATAGTTGTTAAGTAATTAGAGTATTAGTTGCCAAGATTACGTAGAGTGTGTCTACTTGGGAGTTAATTTCCTCCCTTGCTCTGTTAAACTGCTATAAAAGTTTGTAGTCTCTATTAAACAGACAGCAGAGACTTACACGTAAACTATGAAATATCAGTAATGTGGCAGGTGTGTTAACTATTCAAATCTAAATATATTTTTGGAACTATTTCAGATGAGTACACATTTACAGAATTTAAGCTGTAAATATCACCCACAACCTAAATAGTTTTAGTTAAGAAGATATATAGATATATAACACTTACCCGTTTAAAGGCTCAGCCTCCGGTTCATCACCAATGGCTGTCATCAGAGAAAGCAGCTCTCGGGTTTCCTCATCTTGATCATACTACAACACAGAACAATACAAACTCAGACACAGGTCTTTTAATGGCATTTCAAGCAATGAAAGCCAATTAGGTGGACGAGGCAGCTGTTGTAACTGACAGCAATTTACACATTCACTGTACCTCAAATTTCAGCTTGGTTCCATTGATATCCATTCGAGAGCTCAGGCACTCCCCCACCACCATGCCGATGTGCCTGATACGCACCACATTGCTGTCCAGGTGGCTCTGCATGCCACCCAGCATACACTGAAGTAAGTCTGAGAAATCAGGCACACAACAGGGAGAGGAAAAGCTGAAAGCAACAATCTTTGTTATCCTTTAATTTATATGATCATGTTATTACTTCTGTTGCTGCTGCTGTTACTGAATGTAAACCTGTTTGGTTATACACTTCCCATTGCTATAAGTTAAGCAACAGCAGTTACTTTTTATGAGATATATTTTGATAAAAATAAAAGTCGAACTTATTTTATATTTGTTGGGTAAAGTCCCTAATAACACACAGCTGTCAGCTTGAAATGATACTTTTTGTAGTTTTGAATAGCAATAATATGAACTGTAGAAAAAAGCATGTGATTCAAGTGATGTGGAGCCATAATCATTTCTATTTTTACTGTTGATTTACTGAGTGATTTGAGGCACCAAACATTGTTATCTGTACCTGAGCGTAGCTCCTGTAGCTCAGAGTCTTTCAGCAGACTCACACTCAGCAGTAAGGCCTTGCTGACATACAGCTGCTGCTCCAGGGGTGTGTGCTTCACTGCACTGGGGTTAGCCCAGGCCTGGGACACAGACCGTAACACCTGAGAGCACACACACGACAAAATAATCAATATATACGACGTTATATCATTTGGCTGCTAAGCATCCTGATGCACTCACCTGGATGAGCAGTGGCCTTCGCTCCCTGTCTGCTGCGAGGTAACCCAGAACAATTCTCAAGACACGAGTCTGAGAATAAACATAAATGCTTCATATGATACTTACAAGATACACATGTGGTTTACTGTCAGACTGCAAGTTATCTTCTTACCTCATACTTGTACTGTAGTAACAGCAGTTTATGAGTGATAACAAACTGGGCTTTTTTATTTGTTAACACTAGATTCCCAATGATCCTGCCCAAGGCATCATACCTGAAAAACGAGGCAAGAGACAGTTGTCATTAAGGGCAGATAGAAAGGTCATAGCTAAATAAACTGCTTGCTGTTTAAATGCATTTGACTGAAGCTCTAACCATCTTACCCGCTGACAGCTTGCACCAGTCCAGTGAGCACGCTCTCCACCCATTGCTGTGGAACATTCGCCAGCAGCTTCCAGCAGACCCTCTGCCACACCATGTCTGAGCGTGTGCAGACAGACAGCCGAGGAGCCATCACTGCCAGCACCAAACCTGCAGACAGAAAAACAAAATGCCAGAGGAGGATTAAGGGGATTCTGTGTCACTGCGGACCCTAATAATCAGATGTCCATTAATCTATTTGGTGAAAGAAAAACATCATAAATGTGTGATTGATAATAAACTCGAAGAGCCAAAAGATGTTTGCATCTGAAACTTTCCTGTAAAAACCTCGGCTATATGTTGAATAATATTCATTGTGTTGCTTTGCATGTTTTTAATGTGCACAATGTCTTCCTTTGCCATTTCCAGACACAGCTGTTGAGTAAAGTTCGATGCTAATCTGATGCTTTTGATTGGTTCTCACGTTTCAATTTGCAGCACCACCAATCTGCCAGTTAAACTGCCTCTCAGCTGTCCTTTGAAAATGGTTAACAGAGAATAGTAGAAATTTAGAAAAGTAATCAAAAAGTAATTAAATGTAATGTAAGTTACATTAGTTTGACAAAGTCATTGAAAGAGTTACACTACTATTACATTTTAAATAGGATAATTTGTAATTAGTAACTTTATACATTTCCAAGGTAGCATTCCCAACACTCATGGTTTGACCTTTAAAATGTCACCATAAAAAAAAGATTTAATATAATATAATGTAAAACACGGAAAAGGAACAAAATGTAAGATTTATTTTTAATTAAATCATTCTAAAAATTGAGGCCTGACAAATTTAAGCTTGGAGTTGCATTTGAAGCCGGGCTTGTTGATAATATTTCTTGTTACATATTATCATCACCATGTAATATCCACTTGTAAAGCTAATGGAGCTACCCATCAACCATGAGGCTTGCAGTGTGAATGGAAGGAGACACAATATACATAAGAATAATTCCAACTATTTTTACAGCTTCCAAACTTGTAAGTAAACTCACCACTATGGCCCTGGATACACAGTTTTCCAAGTGTCTGAGCCACAAAAGTCAAGGAGCAGTCGGTGCCATCTGTTCAACATAGTTCAAGATTAATAGATGGGATTAGAAATGCTAATTTTGATTCCAACACCAATGCATTCTTCGTTTAAAAGATGTTCCCTCGCCTTTAAGTGCTTGGCAGGTCCGCTCCAGGGCAGTGAGCATCTCTGAGGCCAGTAGAGGGTAGTACTGCTGAGGAAGAAAAAGAGGCTTGTTGTTTGGATGTAACCTGTTGGCGGTGAGGTCTGGCAATGCCACAATACGTCCCAGCAGAATCTCTCTGAACTGGGGGGAGTCAGAAGGCCCTGCCTCCAGGCAGTAGGCCCACAGCAGGTCAGAGAGTCGACCACTCTGAAGGAACCTCTCAGTGATGCTGACCAAGTGGTCCAGATTTGAGCTGGCTCTGTGGTGGAGAGACAATTAATGAATAGACAAAACGATGGAGACACCTCCAAACCCCTACCCAACACTACCCACCTTAGCTCTCCTATTCCCTCCATCAGCACCAGCAGCGCCTGCTCCGGAGGGCCTCCGAGGAACAGGCCGTCCCATAACGCCGTGCGCTGGGCTGCTGTGAGGCTGGGGAACCAGTCGGCCTGGATGTTGCTGATAAGGAACTGAAGGGTACGAGTGAAGTGAGCTCTCTTGAACTCTGCCCGCTGAACTGAAGTGGTTCTACTCTCTGGTCCTTCATCCAAGTAATAGTGGAGTGCTTGAAGAGCAATTACAATGTCTTTGTTATCTGTGGACGTAGTGAGGGTCCGGAAACACTGGGCCACCGCCAGGCGAACCTCAGCATGTGGGCCAAGGGACTCCATCTTTGAAACCTTGTTTTACCTCTTAAACAAAAACATTAAAAGGACATTTCACCCTGCAGCAATGAATAGTTTCTACCAAGGTATGACTGCTAAATATCTATCTCCACACAGAAACAAACACAACTGTTTAAAGTATGTATCTAATAATTAGCTATTACATTTTGAGGATTTAGCTACTAACTATATCAGCACATCACACCAAAACTCTCTGGATGCGCAGCCTTCACTGATGCTAGTTCATTTTGTTGTAGGTCATATCTCCCTCTACTCTGGTAACTTAGCTTACAGTCTAAGTGTAGCAACAACAGGCTCATTTTCATCAAGCTAGTAACTACGGTTAAGGTTTCAAAATACAGCAGCTGTCAATGGAAACAGAAGTGAATTAAGTTAGCTTCAACTGTACTGGCCTATCAAAAATGATAACGTTACGCACCAGGGCATTTTAATTAAACGAAACAACATAAGTTTATATGGCCGGACACTATTTTTGTCATTGTGACATTAAAACATTTATTTTCGAGGTGAAAGTTGCTGTTTCTTCTGTCGTGTTTGGTCAAGAATGTCCCGCCGTGTCGCTCCGCTCTCCGTGTGCTCCATCAAAATACATCCGTGAGGAGCAAGATGGAGAGGAGAGGTTCCGGGTACAGTCTGGCCGGTTCGGCATTCAAGAAGCCAAAGGTTTTTTCAACACTTTATCGGCTCTACTAACCGGTGAATTAATCAACTAATGTGCAAGTCTTATATATAAAAAATACTTTAAAAAACGGTTTATAAGCAAAGGATACATATGTGATTCGTTTTAAAGAACAGCAAAATAATTGACTGATAGTGAAAAATTTAATACAGTGGAAGATTTGGGGTTTAAATAATTTCAATAAATCGGACAAGATTGTCCACATACAGTAAAAGAACAGTCCTACACAAAATGTGTAGGCTATTTAGCATAATAGCAGTTCTATAGGCCGGATCAAACAAATCTTTGTGCCGCAAATTTAGTGTTTATTTTACAATATACATTATTTCAGAGATTCGTAAATGCCCCTTAAATCAGTTCAAGGGGCAAAAGGATTTGTTTTCATCTAGTCTCTTTTCATAAGATTGTTTTAAAACAGAAATGGTTTGTTTTAAACAGGAAACCTCCTAATCACATCAAACATATCCTAGTCTGTTCACGAAAAGACAAAAGTTAAATTAGATTTATTAAATAGCCTAAATGTCAAGCATGATTTTGATATACAAACGAAAAATGTCTCAATAAAGTAACCATAAAAATATTTATTAATTAATCAATATTATTTCTTAAGCTTTTTTCTCTTGCCCCCAGCGATAATTTTGATCAAAACACTAAAACCACTGTTGTCTGCGAGTGTCTAGTCAGTGTGTTTGGTACGGTTAACAGTTCAATGCGCTTTTGAAAATGAAGTGCTCAGATGCCTCACAGTGTTTTTGCCCGCTGCATACCTTTTTCAGACCCTCAGCGACTTCATTCCCAAAAAATCTCCTGTTGGGTGATGTTTTTATTGTCTCAATCAGCAGTAACATGAAATATCAGCCCTTTGGTTACATAACAACCTTTAAAGAATTGGAATCAAGGGTTCAGCTTTTCAGTCATGAGAAATAATGTAATATAAGACATCTCTTAATGATTGCACTTGAAGTGAACATTACAATTTATTTATTTTTCATTAGAATTATTTCATTATAACCACTTCATTTAGTTTTTCCTAAGTCTCTAAATTGATTAATTTTCTTTTGCCTTTTAAGTTTTATTTATTGATTATTAACTATAGACTGTGTTATTGACTTGTCAGCTGAATATTGATACATACCCCCATAAAGTTTCATGACACAAATTAACATTTGAAAATAAATCTTTATTATTGCACACCTACACTCACCAGCAGCTGAAATGGTTAGTACTAGGGGACAGATGGGCTTCACACTTTTCTGGCAGGTGTGCAAGTTTATATAGCGTTGGTAAGTAAAACTTGTGAAGGCATCAAAAGAACTGGGACACTGGAAACAAAAAGGTCAAGGTGTAGTTGAGGGCAAAACATATTGCATACAACATACACAACCTGCAGGTGGGGCTGATAGGTTGAAAGCAGAGGGAGGGACCCAGTATCAGGTATCTGCTTCTTGACAAAACAAGAACCCGAACACCTCCAGGCTCTCTAGTGTTTAACGAAACACTTCTGTGTTTAAATAAACAGAACTGTAAGCACCGCGTCTCATGATGCTATAGAGTACAATATAAAAAACGAGGCAACCAAACACAGGGTTGTTTTATTCCATTTATTTTGCTAATCTTACTTTCACTGCTTACCTTTAATTTTTCTCTTTTTACAATGACTGAAATTATATTTCCCCCTGTAACAATTAGGATTCGATCATTTGGGGAAGCTTCAAAAATAATATACAGCTGTAACCAATACTATAATTTATACATTTATCTTTGAAAATAGGCATAAATTTAACTCTCTTTTCTACAATATTCTCTTTTAATCTTCCCATGTCACATAATGGCAAGCCATGAACTACTACAGTAGTGATGTTTGTGCCGTGAGCAAAACTTTCTTTGGACACTGGAAGTGAGTGAGAGAGAGAGAAAGAAATCACAAAAATTCATATTTACAGTTTAGGTTTCATCACTATAATTTAACAAACTGACAGTCACATGGTCAGTGCGTTCCCCAGGGCTCATCATCAGGTTAGTTTAGAGACAAAGTTTGAGACACGGAGGCACAGTGTTTAGACTAACAGGCCAGTTTGTTTCTGTAAGGGCAAGCTCAGAGTCTGTTGATTTATGATTTATAAGAAAAGGAAAATGTTTCCAAAAGCGCGATCACGGACCCTGATAGATTAAATGATCAGTTTAAATTCAAACATCTGTCTTTGGTCATACTGAAAAGCAGGAGTTAAAATAGAGAAATTTGGACCTAGTTAAAGTGCAATCAACTCCAGGAATGCTTCGTCAGCTCTGTGGTCTCACTGTCTAGTTATTCTGTTGCCGGTCATGTTTGTCTCCAAACTTTCTGACAAAACCAGATACTAAAAATTAAGTAGTATAGCCTCCTGTGTTCAAGTGTCATCCCATTTCCTCTTTGCAATGCAAAATAATGATTCATTACTACAAAGAATAAAGTATTAAATCTGTTGGGACAAACCTCCAGTCACACTAAAAGGCAAGAAGCTGAACTCAGCAAGCCTGGGTTTGAGGTTTTAGGTGTCCTGTGTTGACATTATGAGGTCTCACAACCTACGACTCCACTAACAGAAATTATAGCATATGATAAGTCAGTCAAAACGTTAAGTGAAAATGACTGAATCAGAGATATACAATAAAAATAGGTGTTTCCATGCAGGACCTCACTCCATCTGGGAAGACAACAGTAGAAACTGCAGACTCTGCCATATTTCTAAAAGCACAACCCTGAAGAGGTCACAGCAACGCCAGCATTATGGAAGAGTGCAACAACCTCAACAAACGACCACTCTGCAGCAGGTCACATTCAAGCGTCTGCAACAACGAGTCCCCCCAAAGACACCGTGAACTACCTTTGAACAGTTTTTCTTATTTCAAGAAAATCTCCCACATTCATTCAGCGCAAATTAATCTCTCTTTGTGAATTCCAAAATGTACAAACGTATTTTCAGCAGAACAGATCACAGAGTGTGAGTTGTCGTTTGTGTCAAATGATGAATAAATATCTGTTGTTTAAAACAAGATGAAAAAAATAAACGGATACTGTACACGCTACATGCTAGAAAAGAATACAGGCAGCTGTCTCTCAGCATAAGACAAGAAGAAGAAATGTTCTTTTTCTTTGGACTATAAAAATACCTAGAATCTAGAATGAGTGTAGAAAAAACTTTACATGTACAAGTCATTTACATCCAAGGCCATTTTTCCATGAGTGGCAGGTGAAGAAAAGCAGTGAGAAAGAGGTGAACAGGGTGAAAAATAGGAATTCTTCTTAGCATATTGGTGCAGAACGCCATGCTGTTTGGAGAAAAACAACCTCTCACTGCTATCCCTTCAACTATAAGTCCGTCAAAATGTCTGGTAGGTAAATCCGACATTTGTGTCCAGTTTATGAGTCAGAAGTAAATGTCCACATAAGATGGTTATTGAGACGGCTGCACGGTACAGATAAGCACAGCATCAATCCAAAATCAGTCCGTACGTCTGCGAAAAAGCGGAATTTGCTTCAACAGGGGAAATTAAGAGCAGGTTTGTTTCATCTGCCCTCCACCAATGTCCACTTTGTTGCCAAGCATTATTGCTACCAAAGTCTGCTGTGTCTCTTCAGTATTATATCTGTAGATCAAGACTGGAAAAAGATACCAACAGCCAGCAAAAAAGCTTCTCTGAACTCCCGATGGCTGAGAAAAAAATACAGTATGTAAATGGTAATTAAACCCATCCAAGACATGGCTGCAAAGTGTTTTGTAGTACTCTTGAATATTTCCAATTCAATATGGCATTACATGTAGTGTGATGTTCCTTTTACATGAGTGGGATGTCTACAGCCAACACCAGTCCCAGCTTTGCTGGGATGTCAGTAGCAACAAATCCCGCTCACTATCATCTTTATAGGGGCTTCAAAACTATCTTCATTTATGATTTGATCCCTTCACAATAAACTTTTTTTTTCTATCAACAAAAAAATAATGAATTCAAAACAAAACTTAGTGCAAAGTACAATCATTTGATTATTCACAACTTCTCATTTTTCAGTCTTGATAACATTTGCAGGTCGACAATAAATCAAAATAAAAGGGTCTCGTTACCTGGATAAGCTTGCTCCCCATCACTTTCACTCAGCAGCGGAACACTGGGGTCAGGAGGGCTGTACTTACAAGAATCACTCATCAGTTTCCCTTCATGCTTAGTTCAAGTGTTTGGAGGTTTACAAAGTGAACCCATCAGTATGAGCAGGTTACATTTTGTCAGTTACAGTACCCACAGTCTACACTTAGTGAGATAAGTTTGAGTTATCTAATATTTGTGCCTGGGAGTGATGGGAAATGTAGTAAGTTTTTCCCCATTGGAGGTTTCCAGCCCACCTGAGCTCCAGGACCCTGTTTCATTGTAAAAAACAAAAAATGAGATGAGGCTAAGTATAAATCACCCAGTTCCTTCATTTGAGATACTGAAGCTTATATTATTCCTCCTAGTGCCTTTAAGTAACACAAGAGCAAATGTCAAACACCTCACACACACACAAAAAAAAAAACAACCCTCCAGGCATAGAAATGTCCGTCACTTGGGTTCACAGGAAAGTACTTCGGACTTGATCAAAAGGACTGTTGTGAGGACAGGTAGACAGCACATCAAGCTTTAAACATATTAAAGACAAATTCAAAAAGAGAAATTGCTGCTGCGATCACCTCTCCCAGTGCTTCATACGGTTTTCTCACTTGTGATTAAAACTCGATTCAGCCTGGTTCAGGAGATCACGGCCCACATACTGTACCACCACCATCCCAGTAACACTTCCCTAAATCGAACTGAGGCATGTATGGTACGTATAATTAATGAATACTTTTGATCACCTTTAATTTAAGGCCTTTCGGTAGTGTATAATTGTCTGATCTTTTTTTTTTTTTTTGACACTTTGTTGGAAAGGGTCGGGAAGATTTTCTACTCTTTACGATACGGACCTCTTGCACACATTTACACATTCACTCACTCGACAGAGGAGACTCGGGTCCCTCTAGCCAAATACATGGAAGTCACCAGAACCCAAGTGTATTTAGGAGAGTTAAGACATACACGCTCAAGGACTATCTAACAGAAATTTGGTTCTTTTTTTCTTTCCCTCCCCCGCCAGACAGCCATGAACTTCTTTCTGGAGGGAGGAGGATGAGTTGAGTGTGTTGTCATTTTCCTACCAAAATCATGTCACGATATTTTTACAACCTCTCTTGATAGTTTTCTTTTAGTCTCCAATATTTTTAACAGCCTGAAGAGTCACTGCGTGTTGTCTATTTGACCTCTAGGATGGAGGGGTTGGACTCCATGATGGCCACGATGATTTTGTCAATGTAGTCTTGGAGTCTGTAGTTTATTTCCTCCTGTTTGTGGATGGCCTCCATCAACTAGAAACAGAAAAAAAACAGAAGTCAGTGGCAATAAAAGGCACAACAGAGTCTCACACTAGCACTTGGTGAACAAACAATGAATGTGTGTCACAACTTCTTTCCTACCTCTCCACGAGACACAGAGTTGATCTCAGCTGCCAGGGAGTCAGAGAAGGAGGCCGACATCAAGTTCTTGGCTCCCTGGATGCTCAGGTTGATAATCTGGCCGTTTAACTCGTCATTCTGCTCCTTCAGGCTGCGGTTGTCCTGGAGAGGTTCAATCAAATGTAACGCATCATAAAACAGCACAGGATCCGGATCCTAAATTGTTCTTCCATTTCAAAACAGTATGGTTAGAGTGATAGAGAAAGGAAACACTGCATAAGAGTGAGTGAAGAGGCAGAAAATTGAGGTGTGCTACCTGTTTAAGCCGTTTGATCTCTTGCTCCAGCTCGGCTTCGCGGGTGCGGGTCTGATATTCCTGCAGCCCTGCGCCAGGTGTGCGCCCTCTCTTTGCTTCGGCCTCCAACTTGTACAGCTGTAGGTGCTCAAGCTGTTTTCGCAAATCTTCAATGAGCTGTGGTACAAACAAACCAACAGACATGAGTTTGTAAAATCATTAGGAATTTTATAAAATTGAGAGGTAGAGGGCAAACACACAGGAACATTTGACACATGACAGTGATGTCCCACATTGTATTGTAATATTTTGTACATAGAGAAACCAGTCCCACCTCCTGTGTGCACTCCTTCTCCTTCTGGCTTTGGTGGCGCTCATGGCTCAACTTGTCACCCATCTTCCTGCGGGACTCCATCTCCTCCGTCAGCCTGTCGGACATGGTTTCTGTCTCATCCTGCAGCTTCCGCTTCTCCTGGAAAATAAAGAAAAAACAAAGCAGGTGAGGATGAAGAGGAGAGTCCAGATGGGTGAGAAATGGAACTTAGGAGAAAGACGTTATTAGGAGCACGTGAAAGACAAGACAAACTAATAGACTGCCCTCACCTCCTCTAGTCTCTCAATGTTTGCTCGAAGACAAGGAACACAAGACCTCAGCTCGCTGTTCTCCTCGTCCAACTGCTGCAGCCTGAGAAACAAACACAAACCCGTCAGACAGGCAAACACAAAAACACAAAGACCTACTGTATAGCCACAAATTAACATACACATTGTTGATAGTAAACAATACTATACCATAGAAAAGTAGCTTACATTCAGTGGCAGATTAGAGCCAGAGTGTGGCAGTATAGAGCCATGATTTTTCATGCTGCCACCGAAGATATCCTAAACACACCCAATCTTTTCTCGTCTGCTCACCTGGCCTGCAGGTTTTCCACCTCCATCCCCCTCTCCCGCTCCAGCTTGATCAGGGCCTCTTTGTGACGACGGGTCTCCTGCTGCAGTTGCTCATCAGCGTGGACCTCCTGCTCCTTCAGTTGCTCCTCCAAGGCATTGGCCCGGTGCACCAGCTGAAGGTTCTCCTGGCGCAGCCGCGCGTGCTGCTCCCCCGATGCCTCCGACTCCTTTTCCAGCTCCGCCACTCGACGCTCAAGGAGGAGCACCTGGGAAAAGTCAATGTTTCATGGTTATGAACATAAATAGTTGTTGATGAATCATAGTTGATTACAACTTATACTAATATCTGTCTATACATGTTCCTTCCTCCATGTGACATCTAATATAACAGGTGAAAACTGTGGCAGCTCGCAGATATGAAAGTGTGTAACCAGAGGGATGAGAAAGATTAGCAGTTAACTTCTTTGACAGATGACCTCTCACCTTGTCCGTGATGTCGTTGTCAGCGAGCTCCAGGATGTCCCGCGTTAGGTCACTCATGGTGTCCAGAGTCATCGAGCTGTTCTGGAGAAGATGTCTGCACGAGGAGGGAAAACATTTTACTCAACTGTCCCTGGAGACAGTTTACATTTGATAAATAGCCTCTTCCCTCTGCCAAACATAAACCATTTGTTACAATCATACAAAAAAAATAAAAAAATGAACCCTTGCCTACTGAATCCCAGCATGTATTTAGCTTACCTTGCCACTTTCTTGCTGGACAGCCTCTTGCCAGCGCTGGATGGGGGAGACAGAACAACAGGAAAAATGGTCAGGAAGAGAAGATAAAGGAAAGAGACACCATCTCCTGGTATTCGTCCTATTAACCCCCCCCTCACCCCTCTTCCTTCTCTCTGAGCCCCACAGAAAAAAAAAAAAAGAGAAAAAAATGTGTATGTTGGAGGGAACAAATCACTGAGTATTTGCTAAAACGAAAGCTACATATTCACACATCACAGCAATCTAACACAAACACAGCAGCGTTTATCAATAGTGTCTAATAAATGCTGATCTAGGATCAGTTTTGCTTGACAGATACACAATGACTTGTGACAGCATTGTAGAAACTTAAAAGGAGTTTTATAGATTTCTAAATTCCCAATTAATACTTCCTAATGTTCTCACCAAATTCAGTTGTTGAACAGATTAAATAGGAAGTTTCTGTAAAACAGCTACTGGTCAGTAATCCTGGATCAGCAGGTCTGTTCCAATAAAAGCAGGTTCTTTGAAAAGCTTTACTACCAGCAGTCATTCTGCAACAACTCAAATGAAGCATGAAGACAATGGCATGAAGAACCAAAAACATCAAAATACACACCACTCACCTGTGATACAGGAGGTTATTGTTTCATGTTTCTACAGCTTCTTTCAAATTAACTTAAGCTTGTTTTGAGCTTCTTTTCAGAGGAGCAAAATGTTATGGATGAGTGACAAATTATAATTTGTACAGATGGTAACAACTGGAAGGAACTGGCTACCATCATCTAAAAAGTGCATCATAGCCACTGAAATAGTGAGTTTGTCCTTCAATAAATGCTAAATATTAACACACTGCAACTCACACACAAAAAGAAGGCGCCGATGAAAAAAGACTGGGAACAATGTGAGGGTAAGATGGACCTAAAATATCCACCATAATGTGTGTGTGAAAGAATCTGTAACATAACACACACCATGTTGTGGCTAGTCCAACACAGCATGCACACATTATGAGAACATGCATGATACGGTCTCTAATCAGCACTGCAAACACACTCACACAGCTTATAGTCGGAATGGGATGTGAATGACGTGTTACCTAGTCATCTCTAGGAAATTGAGGCGAGTGGAGAGGTCCTCGAGACGACTTATTTGTTTGTGACACTGGCTACAGAAAAAGTCCAGCGCCTCCTCCCTGAGGAAGCTCTGAAAGCAGTCAGGGAGAGGAGCAGGTGCACTGGAAAGAGGAAACAGGGAGGAAGAGGAGGAGGAAGTGGTGAGTGACGGACAAAAAGGGGTGCACTGAGGTGGGACGGGACACCTCTGGAGGGTGCAGGGGGTATTAGTGAAATCCACAAGAGAGACTGAAAGAGTAAAGTGTGAGGGCTACAGTGGGAAGGAGACGTGAGACAGACTGTGGTGTTTTCTGGATAGTGTAGGGAAACATTCTTGGAGGAAGTGTGTGTTGATAAGATCAACCTTTGCCGCGAGCTCAGAAAACCTACAGAATGGTTAAATAAAATAATATAAGCTCTCAAGCAAACAAATGAAACTGGTTGCTTATTTCTTTGTTTGGAGTCTGTAGCCTCTCCTCACATTACCTCTACCAGCTGATTGTTCATTCAAGGAGCGAGTCAGGTCTGAATTATGCAATACACTGGCACAGGTCCCTGTTTATGTAGACAGAAACAAGGTATGGACAACTTTGAGCGAGTGTCACTTGTGCACCGTTGTACTGAGCCATTTTCTTCTGATGACTTTGTTCAACCATAAACACACAACCAGTGTGTACGTGTTGTCAAAGTGATATGCAGATAGATAAAATGTGGGGGAGTGTGTAGGCAGCACTGTTACATGCGCCAACAATGAGCGTGACTGGCTCAAAACATGGTGACGCATTCACACTGAGTGGGTGAAGTTTGTGGGATGGAGTTTTTTTTGTGTATGATGTTCTTAGCCTAACTTGTATGCCACGAAATATTTCACTTACTTGAATTTCATTCATTTATTATTTAGGGTTCTCTACTATCATTTGAAGATAAATAATTAACCTATGTGTGTCACTTTGTATATCTTTTTTTTCCCCACTTTTGTGTATCCTTTAGCACTGCCAGATTATTCCTGTATTGTCAACAGGCTAAAGAAAAAACTAGGCAGTTGTTTAGAGCTTACTGGAAAGGCAAATCACTTAAAAAAAATCACCCAAGTGGGAATTGCATATTATCTGGCTTTGGGTCTCCAATGAAAACAGAGTAGGAGGGAGGAAAAAGATTACTGGGAAAAGGCTACAATAAGGACAAATGAATGGTGTCATAGAGGAGTGTGTAAATGTGTATATAGTTGGCTGTATTTTGGTGTTTGGAGGACACCTTGCCCTGCTAAAGTCAACCTGTGTCTGTACTACTGCACCCCAGAGCTTCTTCTTAGGTAGTCGTCAAGATGTCTGAACTCAATGCAGCAAAACATCCACCGTCTGTCTGCACCAGAAGTCTTGGCAACAAACGCCGCCCTTAAGACTTAAACAGTGTAAGTCTAAAACATTTACTCATGAAAGACAGCAAAGTTTTAGACCATAATTGAACCCTAATAGCCACATTTTCATTAACTTTGCAACAGTGAGAGTCTGATGGAATGAACTTTGTATACACTTTGTTTATCTTGCCCTTCAGAAGAAAAGGCGTCACGTACGGGTGGGAAGGACGTCTCCAGATAGCTCTTATCAACGTTTGACCTCAGCTTCTTTGTTGAAATAGAAACATTTTCTCTGAAGAACGTAAATAGAGGCATTAAAACCTGGACGATACAGCTGAGAATGTAACAGTGTCGCACCTGTTATCAGGAGGGGGCTGATTTAAAAAAAAAAAAAAAAAAAAAGTTGTCAGCCTGGTGAGAATGATATTAATATTCAGTTAAATCATCTTCACACTGTCTACATATTAAAATGCCCTCATACAAGAGTTCAACATGTAAAAGCTTTTCACTTGGTTTAGTTGTGTAGTGAAGACAGGCTCATACCTGGGAGAGAGCAGTGAGGAGCCATTGACCTGCTCAGGAGGCTGCACGAGAGGGGAGTCGCCCCCCTGCTCAGTCCCCTCCACGCTGCTCTCCAGTAGCAACTCTGAGGTATTACTTTCCCCAAAGTCTTCGAAGTGCTCCTCCTCTCCACCGATGACCGTCACCAAGGAGTGGTTATGGAGCTCGGAGTTCAGGGAAAACCTGGGGGACACAAAATAATGGATTACTGTGTTAGTGTGTGTGCTCACTTGTGTTTATAACAGCCACATAACCATCCATTTAGGAAACCAGAGTCAGCCAAACCAAACAAGGCCCATCATTTTGACTCCATTCAAAGAAAACAGACATGCTACAGTGCTAGAGCAATAGTATCTGGGTAACATATTGTAAAAGGCTGCGTTGGACCCAGAAGCTTTGGAATGACCAGAACCTACTGTAAATCCCAAACAAGTACAATTAATCTTCCCCAGGAAGAGCGGCAATCTGGACAAGTTCTACAATCACTTGTCTTCAAATGGTAATCTGTTAATTCACATTAATCCCAAAGGCTGCTTCGACTGAAAGAAAACGTCTTGTGCCTTGCTGGTAACGCAAAACCTCGGTGGTAACACTTCAGACATGTGAGAGCAACTTTCATGTTGTTTTATGCGGGTCAAGCTTAAGAGATGCCCTTAACCATGTAAACAGAAAGGGCTGTGAGTTTGGCAGTCGGAACTGGCTGGCTGTCTTATATAACTGACACAGTTAAAAGAGTTTGATTTTCATTTAGCAGGAAAGCTGGCCTTTTCTGTTGTCCAACAGGATATGTTCGATGTCTTAAGCACACACACACACACACACACACACACACACACACACACACAGGACGAGGATGTCACACTCAGCAAAAAAGCTTGCTTTCTCAGCACACAATGACAAAGCCCATTTTGCTTGTTTACAAGACGAATGACATTCATTTGTCGTATTCAAAGCTAAAATATCACCTTAATTTGCAGTGTGAAAACCTAAAATCATATACAGTTACACAAAAAAGGCAGTCGCACTTAGAACACTCTCTTTTAACAGACAACAATGCAATTTCAGCTGCAGCAATGACCTGTACAAAAACTAGTTAAATAGTAACACAACCAATTTTGAAGTCACTTACCCTTTACTCAGGCTCTTACTGCTTGGCCCCATATTGAGGTCCCTCACACAGAGGGAAGGCGAAGAGAGGGAACGCATCTTTAAACGCCCTCCGCTGCCCCGGCGTGAAAGCCGTGGAGCAACTGGAGTTAAAACTCCGGACAACCAGAGTGGAATCCTGAAGTTTCACAGGTTACACCGATTTAAAACTAAACCAGGACTCCCCAGTTTGGAGAAAACAAAAGGGTCTGCCTTGCCTGAAATCTGTGGTCCTAATGAGCTGCCAATCTACAGCGCCACATGACTGATGTAGCATCGTCTGTGCCACTCGACAGACTTGAGGCTGCACCAGAAAAGGTTGACTGTGAGCAGGTTAATCAGATTTGAGGCTAAGCAACGGCCAACAGACAGTCCTGCTGACTGTCCGAGGGCCAAATGTGTGTGGGGACACGGGTAGGACAGAGGAGGGTGGGGGAGGCTAATCCTGTTAAGATTCTTAATCCCCAGTCTAGCGCATATACTCCTACGCTTAGAGGCAGCTGGGCTAACCAGGCTGCATGGCAAAATCTCAGTTTACTTACTGACCTTTTTGTTGCATTTGCTCACAGACATTGAGCATTTGTTTCGGACTTGGAAAACCCCTTAAAGTTTTGGGCTTCACAAACATGTAATCTCCATTCACAGACTGTCCAGACGTTCACTGGTGTGATAAAGTCACTAAGAAATCACGAGAGAACAGTCTGAGGGTGAGGTTCCTGTCAGTAGTGGACTTAGCGGGCCGATGGTATGACTAAGTGGAGGGGAGAGAATCAGATTAGCCAATGCCAAACAAAAAAGGGGAAAACAAACAAAAAAAGAGCTAACTCAACACTTCCTGGAATTCAAGGCTCAATCATGGAATGGGAAGTCCAAACACATCCATGTCAGGCAGACTCTCCAGTCCATCATCAAGCTGGACAGACAGGTCACAGAGTCAGCAGATGAGGCCTCAGTTCTCTGCACTTCCTCACTTGTGTTTGCCCAAAATACTACAGAACATACAGACCTTATCTGCAGCAACCACTACCAGCAGTAGTAGAGACTGGATCGAATTCAAATCAGGATAAAGCAAAATAGAGACTGGGTCCACAATCAGGGTTTGATCTATACCCTAAAATATTTAAAAGCTCCTACTCATCTGATAAAAATGGATCACAGAAGCACGAGGGACAGTTTGTTACTACAGGTGAGGGACAAATTAATAAATAATAAAAGAGTGGAGAAACGCAGATGCTGCCGTGCACCAGGGCTCACTGAATGGCTTGGTGAGTGTGAAAATGACCTGAATAAAAAGCTACGGCCTTGTTTTTCTTTCCATCTGCTGCACTCTGGTCCCTCTTGCAAAAGAGATTTTGATCTCAATGAGATTACCTGATTAAATAAAAAGTATGTATAAATAAGGGAATATCTTGTTGAGGAATGGTGTTCATCCCTACATTGGAGTTCCACAGACTTGGCAAGGAGCATTGAAGCTGTTCTGGAGGCGGACTCCATACTAAAACTCTTCAGACCTGAGTACAGCAGATAGAAACTAAAACAAACACAGCGTGACATAACAAAAGGGCTTTGAGCATCAGAGAGCCACAGATACACGTACTACAAATTACTTCATTTATCACAAATGAGTTAATTTGCAAAATAAAAATTTGCAATAATACCACATGTTGAGCCAAATTAAATCACCCCAGGGGAAATTACTTCTGTACACGTCTTGAGTCAGTCTTAATCAAATAAAGTAAAGCCATGAATTCAGTATATCTTTGACAGCTATGTGTCAGTATGAGACATTCATCACACACCCCCCATTTGAAAGAGGTTTGGAAAGCAGTAGTAGAGTCAGAACAGATGAGCGAGCATGCTGGTGTTGAAGGGGGGGGGGCTAATTATATTAAGCTTCACTAAACATATTAAGTAAAGACTAAAAAGAATCCAGCTCCAGTCCAAAGCAATCATAAGCCTAAGAACGTAAGAAAAATGAAAAAACACATCAGGCTGTCCTTCCAGAAGGGATAACGAAAGAGAACATTTTGCATACTGTTTACGCCATAAACTGAGAATTCAAAGGAGGTCTCAGTCTCTTTTCTACCGATACAAATGATGATCCACTCAGACACAACTTGGGTAAAGAATGGTAAAATGGCTTTCTGTGTTCAAGGTCTCGGGCGCACCATACTGTGCACATTCGCGGTTATCTCTGAATGAGACATGACAATACATGATGTACAAGTACATGAGGAGCTGCAGTCAAGGAACCAAACACAGAAGAACAGTGCGATACTGTAGGTTTGACTGACTTTCTACCCACTGGTGTATCGAGGGGAATTTAAGTCGTTAGGTCAATACAGTGGTGGCTGTCTACTGTCTGTCTGGTGACCTAAATAGAACCCAAGTGATCCTGCATTGGGCATGCAAAGAGTTGTAAACCACGTGCTCTGTGTGAAAGGTCAGTGCAGGGCAACTCCAGCACTAACCCTTAGCCGGAGATTTGCCACGCATATACAGTCAGTTCTGCAGACAACTACGAACAGTATTATGACATTGATCTGAAGTGGATTACAATTGATGATGTATGACAGAAGTCATTCAAGGTCACAACTAGCCTGCTCAGCATCAAACACAAAGAACAGTATGTATACAGGAAACATTGAGGATATGAGAGTACATGAAGGTGGACTTGATACAGACCTATTTCCGGCATCTTCAGGGTCATGCAGTGTGGCCTCAATGCCGCTGTCCGTCTCCACATCTTCATGCATCTCGGGGGGTACAAGCGCCCCTGTGTCTTCATCAGTGAAGGTCTCACACTCACTATAAGTGCTCTCAGAGCCCAGGTACGCACTGTCTGTAACCTCATTTTGCTGCAGTAACAGAAACAGAACAAGAACACATTACAGTATGCCCACCAAGCAGTGAACCTTCAAATCCATACAGATCTGAATAATTCAAGACAACAGTGCATGAACATGAATGGAATTTAATACAAACTAAAGTGGACACAGTATATAGTATTTCTTTTCTGATTAAATAACAACAACATGGCTCTAGAAAACTTTGCTCCACTACAGCGGTAGTGCACAGACAAAGAAGTAATGCTCAGCAAGCTGTTACCATAATTATAAAGATAAGCAAGACTATGCATTGCGATTACTTCTTGCATAATTTCTAACAATATCTACAGAGTTAAAATGTCATCAGGTGTATTTCAAATTCTGAGAAGCAAAAGAACAACAAACAGCCATTTTAAACTTGGTCTATTTTGAATCTTCAAGTCTAGCGAAAAGGTACCAACGACAAATTATGCCAACGACCAAACAAATCCCAATGCATAAATAGACTTCAGAGACAACCTGCTGCGATTCAGATGGCTGTTCCAAGCAAAACCTGCTGCATCAACACCTCTAGCCAACACGTTCAAACAAAATAAGCAAGCTTTAGGCTTTCCAAGCAACAAATACAAAATGCTCAGCACAAAACCCACAGACTGACACATGCCAAAAAGGAACATCTGAAGCTATTAGCAACTAGAGACACATTATCAGGTATCACAGCTGTGAAGCAATAATAAAGGCAAGATAGGTGAGTCATGTTGGAAAGCGTACCATTATAAATGAAGCGTCAGGAGAAGCAGGGCCCAGAACCATTCTCCCTGCCCGGTCTCACTGACAGGAAAGCTGGCCTGCCATAAGAGTTTCCTAATAACTCCTGCTTCCTTACATTCACTCTCAGAGAGTGAGAGAGTACATTTGAAAAAAATGGGGGAAAAAAGCGTAACACCTCGTTTAACTCGACTGGGTGGTCAGAGGGGAGGAGACAGAGACAAAGTCCAAAGTGTAGCAGAAGTCAGCTGTAATGCTCAACCAACCAGCTTTCTAGCCGACAAGCCAGAGTTAAAACACCACACGATCAGCTGAATATCTGTTTAATCTTTCCTGACTCCTGCAAGCTTCACTTCCTGGCTTGGAGTGACAGTATAAATCATTAATCCATGTTCTACATGTTGTCGACTGCACAGTGAATGAGGGCTATACCACACAACAAGCTGTCATAACTACCGAACTGTGTGCCAACAGAAAACTAACATTTTGTTAAGCTACAATCCTCTGAAAGGCCAGGTAGGTGCATTATTTCGGCAAAACAAAAAACACTGGTTATGACAAGCGGGAAGGTCACTACTGTTATGTGGTTTTAGTTAAGATATTAAAATGTGAGATGGAAATGTGAAAGTTAGCAAACAGCAGAAAATATTTAGTAAAGGAAAAACGGAGTGGACGGGGCGTTGCGTTTCTCTTATGCCAGGCCTCAGATGAACAGCCTCACCTTGCCTGTTTTGAAAGCAAACAGGGCAAGAACAGCACAGCCATTGAGAGAGGAGCCCTTTTCTGCCAAGAACTCAAGGGAAAATCAAGGCCACGGACACAGGTGTGGCGTCTTCGTCAAGCATAAATACAAACTTCCCCTAAACTCTGCTTACAGGTTCCAGTACATAGCAAAGACACTATATAAATCGCTGGACCTTACTTTTTGTTAGTTCAGATTCACATTTACTTTCTTATGTTGAACACATCCTTTTTTGTCAGTTACAATTTCTGTAACTAATGAAACAAAGTACATAGACAGAGAAGCTCTGATGATGACACATGGAGGGAGAGTTTGCTCAGGACGCCGTTACTTCACTACATCTTTACATAGCAAATAGTAATAGAATTTAATATACAGAACCTGTCACATCTACAAGATCACCCTCAACTTGGTGGTACTTTGTTCATTATAATATATGAAAAGTATTTATTTTCTGTGTCAACTTTTAAACTCAGCCTTCACTGTGTTCTGGAGCCTCGCAGAAGTCAATAAATCCAATGAGACTGCCCAGTAACATCAGGCTTTGTATTAGCGTCTCTTATATTGGATTTACTGGTCTCAACAAAAAAAGTTATGTTTAAGTTTTTCTACCAAGGTATTTCAAACGAATGCCTGATTTTATCATACAATTATCAACTCATGAAGCCTGGGTAATGGACTAAAGCAGAGGGAATCCATTTGCACTCAACTATGGTACGTGGGTCTGCACTTCTAAACCACACCGGGAGAGGGTGCTGATACTGTGCAATGTACAGCTGCCAAAACAACAGTCATAGTCCTGCAATGCTCGAAGTGCACACAATGGCAGAAACATTGAGATTTTGCGGAGGCCAGCAACAATGATGGTTAAATATACATGTTCCGGGCACAAGAGAAGACAGGAATTCCACATATGCTAACCACAACTGTAAAAACACAAGTCCACACAAATGCAAAAACTCAACGCACATTCCAGCTAATTCAATATTTGTCAAAGAATACTCAAAAGCCTAGATGCCTGCCAGATGCTATTTAGTGTCAGCCAAACCAGGGTGTTCAGTCTGTGGAACATTCACAGAGTGGTAATGATAGCTCTGCAAGCCACTCAGTGAATTACAGTGGGAAGAGAGAGTGCACAGGGAGTTCAGCCCGTGACCTCTACATTGTGCCGCTGTGTGCACCAATGGGAACTGAACGCACAACAACTGGACCACATTCACAACTATAGAGAGGCTAAGCCTCTTGTGTGGCGCCTCACCTCGTCATACTCCTCTGGACAGCCGACAGCTCCATCCCCTGGACTGTAGTTTACATTGTAGAGCGGTGGCTCTGGACCTGCAGATATGAGAGGAAGAAGACCGGTTTAATGAGTGCAGAATACACACAGTCAAACAGCAAAGGAGGCTCAACAAACACAAGACTTGTGTGTATAATGCCAACATCCATGTGCAAACAAACAGCCATTATGAAGAAAGAAGGTGTCCCAGCAGGTCATGGATTGTTTGAAGAAATGTTTTATAAAATGTATCATAAAAGTACTGATAGACTGAAAATCCATAGTTACAGTGTGTCATTTATGCTTATTTATAAAATGTGTGACTAAAAATCAAAACCCAACAACATTTCCATGCTTCACAATTCAGATGCATTTTATATTATTAATATGCATTAAGTACACAATATGAAATTAAACTTCCTAGCGCCTGTGATCATTTTCTTGGAAATATTCAACATGAAAAACAATGGACAACATGAAAACAAAAATTGGATATTACTTTTTTCTATATCCTACTTTCTGGTAAAGCATATTGAAATATTCATTTAAACGTCTGCCAAACTTCTAAAGAAGATATATGATGTGACAAAGGTGTCTTTTCAGCTAACTGAAAGCTGTGCAGCCTGCTAGGCCCGTGAATATATTTACTGGATACAGTATAATACTAATATATTGTATAAACTAATTTCATAATCATCTAATGTTTTCAATAAAAAAAAAGATGTTTTTTGTGTAATGTTTTTAATTTCTAATTTAAATTAGCATGAGATTATTCTTAACCATAACCTCCCACAGTTCAAAGACATGCAGGTTAATAGGTTAATTGGCAACTCTAAATTGCCCTTATGTGTGAATGTGAGCATGAACGGTTGTTTGTCTCTATTATGCGTCAGCGCTGCGATGAACTGGCAACCTGTCCAGGGTACACCCCACCTCTCACCAATGTTTGCTGAGATCGGCTCCAGCCAGTTTCCATTTATTTTGCAGAAGAATATAAGGTGACTCCAGCATGCAATCAGCACATTTTGTGTCCTAGCTGCCTTACTTTGGCATATTTACAATCAGCAGTCTTACCATGATGAGACAGGAAACATTATGTAACTTTTACACTCACATTTCAAGGGCTATCGAATGTCATGCAATAAGGATATGGGCAAAATAAAACAATAAGCAAAGGACAAGAAGCAACCCACATCCAAGTCAAATTTGTCAATACAGGCCTCTGTTGAAAGCCCCTGCAGACAAGCAATGTAATCTGAGACTCAACAGAGCTGTGAATAGCACCCTACTGAGAGAATAGAAAACAAACAGTGTTCTCCAAAGCTGCCAGTAGACCCAAAAGGGTTTTGTGCCCCATGGTCTTATCCATTGCTCTTGATGACTCGTACACATTGCAGGCCATTTAAGTGAAATACGTCTGCACCCAATGGGGCTGTGCAGGAGAAGCTGACTTCTGTTTGAGCAACACACCTGCGGTCTCTTGGCGCGATCTCAAAATATCAGAGGACACATATTTTTCTAGACCAACTTTTGTTGATCTAGACATGCCACAGCCACTACAGGGGACAAGGCATTTCCATAGCCTGCAGGCCTGTTTTTATTAAACAGTGCCCCTGCCAGTAACATGTGGAGCAGAAATGAAATGAAAAAAAAAAGAAGGTGGAAAGCAATGAAGTTTAATAATGAAACTAGACAGCAGGTGGAGAGCTGGAAGACTTTTCGGTCGCGGAAACGGTGGTAGAGAACATGACATGCTGTAAAGTGTCTGAAAAACTGGAGCCTGCCTTTACGAGCACAGAGGAATTCTGTCAACAGCGTGTGAGTGACTTGGGAAGGTGCAGTAGAGGTTCGAAAACTAATGGGAAACTGTCTTCCAGCAGGATTTTACTGATTCACTCTCCACATTGCCGACTACATTTCAGCCAAACAAGCCACCAAAACAAATGATGATTTTTCAAATGATACACGACTACAATTAATACATGACATAGACGTTCATGTACCGCTCATGAAATAGCTATCACACTAAATGTTTTTGCCGATTTAATAGAACAGCTTGTATTATGAATCTGATGTAACAACACAGGTTTGCAACTAGTGAGACGAAGGAAAGGGAGAAACAGAGAGGACAGAGCTAAGAGAAATGACGGTAAATAATTTAGGTGAATAGGACTCTCTGCCCAAACCCCATCTCTCTGCCACTACCGCTCTGAAACCTCGCCAATAAGCCCATGAGTCTGTGCATCTCATGCTTTCCACTGCATGACTTAATAATGATCTGAGTAACCAGAGCTGTGCAACCCAGAAAGCCTTGGGAAAGAAAGAATACCACTCATCAATCTGAGTAGACTGAGGAAAGCAGCGCACTATTGTGGTGACATCACCACAACCTGCACGGTATGTCAACACAACCAACGTGTGCAGGAAACTTCCGAAGAGCTCTTTGTAATGATGTCATGTTTGGTGTGTCTAAATCTGTCATTTACACTTCACTAACTGTTGTGAGCATTGAAAATAGTTTAAATGTTAAATCTAGTTAAGATTTGATTTGATGAGGAGGGTAAGCCTGAGAAACCTGATGACAGCTATAAAGGTGTATAAAGTGTGAAGGGAAATACAATAGGAGTCCTTACTACTTACAGCAGTTTTTAATAGCGTATAAAATGGAACAGGAGGCCAGTAAAAATGGTTAAAGAATGAATAACAGCATTTTGAGTCTAGTTACAAAGAATTTGGGTCAGTCTTCTGCCTTTTTCAAATCCCTCACCTCAGCTGAGTGATGGATGTGAACATACTGTGTTGACAACAATATTTGCCACCATGGGGAATGCAGAGAGCTGGAGCCAGATGCTGGAGACTAAATGTAGGTGCAAGAATTTGCTGTTGAGGCAGGGTTTTTTTGTTGTTGTTTTTTTAAACAGCAGAATTATGGTTAACAGCAGGTTTTCCAAAATAAAGTAGAAAATAAATGTTCCTGAGTACAACAGGCAGATAAAATAACGACATCAGTATGTAAAACATGGAGTTCACCATGCATCACAGTGCTTTGATTAATGATGAAAATATGACCATATCCAATAAAAAAAAACTGTATGTGTTAAAAAGTACATCTGATGACTCACCTCCATTGCTTATTGCAGAGATTCCCCGGTGGAAATCTTCAAAGCTGATGACTCCCAGGCCACTGGGATCCAAAAACTTTGTCAGATCCTTCACCTGAAAGACAAAAGCAACACATTAAAAATGTAATTTCATCACGGCAACATAACAAAATGACTCTCCCATTAAATTAAATCTTTTGCTCCGTCTGGATGATTCAAGATAATGTCACAAATGACAAGGGGCAAATGACTTCAGTGTAAAAGCACATCAGAAGAACAATCCAGTACTTGATCTAAACATGAGTTACATAAAACCACCAAGAACTCATTCTTAAGGTAATTTCCCTAACATGACAGTTTTACTGCAGAACTGCATAAATTACAGAAGCAAAAAGTTACCAATAAAAAAAACAAAACAACTGATGGCTTCCAGAATAAAATCAGCTGTTGCAGGTGGGTCAGTGATTTACAATGATTTTAAAGTGCGCAAAGGGTGTGGCCTTTATTCTCTTTGCATGTGGTAAAAAGAAAAAGGGACCAAAGGAAGAAAGAAAAGAAATTACTGAAAGCTTTTCTGTTGCAGACAAAGAAATCAGAAGATGTGACAATAGTTTAGTCGATGAGAGCAAGTTTTTTTATTCTAAACACATTTATTAAAATGCATGCATGTATAATAATGTGAAGCAATATAGCCCTTTGTGCACAGAAATGTTGCAGCACTCAGCTGTTAGATGTTACGTAAGTGCACCTACATACTGTGTATTCCTACAGTCTGTAACTTGGCAACAGGAGGACGTGTGCTTCAGTAATACAGGACCTCCGAGCATAAAAAAATAACAGTGCACCTTGGAGTAACATTTTTTTAGATTGAAAACTGACTCCTAGTCTATGTGAAACTAAATCTAATCTGATCTGTAGTGAGAGATGCTTCACCTGTACACATTCCTTGGCACATTGCCCCCGGTTAATGCATACTATCTGGTTTTCTTGCTCTTAAAATGCCTGAGAACTAGATACGTGCCTGGAACTGCAGAATTATTGGTGGCGCCAAGCAATCAAATTCTATTTACGCAAATAATAGACGAGGCAAATGTCGTCCATCACAAAATTGCACAGACCCATTATTACAGTATCATTTCAGGCGTGTATCGCTGGCAAAAGTAGCTGGGAGGGAGCCTGAGAGTATGGCGGGTGAGGTTTCTGTGGTTTCGACTCACTCATTTCTTGAGAAAGCGCACAATGTGAACATGGTCATTTTACCAAGACTTGCATTCTGAGTGCGCCCCCTCTCTTCTGCACATTTTATATATCAGTTACACATAAAAACAAGCTGATCAGCTTAGCAATGCTGAGCTCCAACTCAGGAGGCTGAGAAGGCTGAACTCCTATATAAACTGAATCCAATAAAACTCCTGTGATCTTATGATCTGGGTTTTGGTGAATTAAACACAGCTGTACTTAGGGAAAGGAGGGGAGCGGGTGATCTCACTGAATGGTGGCTAACGCTGCAATGGTAGGTTCAGCATGTGGAATCAAGGCTCATTCAGCTTCCACCTCCGCTACACTAAACATTTCCATACAGCAGATTTGCCACATACTATAAGCTGAAGAAGGGTTTGTGAGGAAACAGGGTCTTTTTAAGGATTGAACTTGTGAAAAGAAATCTGCGGCTGAGGTCAGTGGTAGGCGTTTTGAGTACAACTTTTAGTTTTCCGTTTCACAATGGAGCATCACATTTCACATGTTCCATGCAGCTATACAGAAACACCTCTGCTGGGTGAGGTGAGAAAACTGAGGTGAAGTGGGGGATTAACTATGAGTGCCTGTGGTCCTGATGACATATTTAGATGATGTAGCTGTTATAATGAGTGAATTCTTATTAGTTATTGAGTCTGCAGTAAGAGAGTGGACAGGCTGGATGAAGCACTTTGACAGCCAAGGGAACCAGAGCAATATAAACCTACTCTACTGTGGAAGCTATCCATGGCCTACATCAGAGTCGTTAAGCCTGTGCAGCAGTGCCAGGCCCCTTAGGTCTTGTGAGCAGAGCCTGTTGGCTATTCCTAGGTCTAACCTAAAAACTGAAAGGTGAATGTGATTTCAGTCCAGTTGTATTTTGGCTACAAAACCCTGAAGAAATCTCCCCACAGGTGTTAAACTGGCAAACTGTCTCCATTTTAACTTCAAGTTAATTCACTTAGTTTAATGTTGTTGGAAGCACCTTGTTCTGTCACGGATCATCAATTTATGTACTCATTCTTGTTTTGACTGTTACTGTGTCTATATTTGACCTGCTGACTGCCTCTATTGTTTTCTTGCATGAGTCTTGCGACGCACTATACAGTTACAGACTTTAATGGCGTTCAGGCAAGCTAAAACACTCTTAAAAATATTATTTATATAAATACTTCTTTATTTGTTTGTCTCTTTGTCTTCTGTTGAAAATTTTTACTGTTTTCTTGCCATTTATTGCCTATTTTAAAATAGTAGGCTTTGTTTTCAAAAATGCAATTCATAGTATTATCATTAATTCTGTATTATGTAATAATGAGCATCGTCATTCCTAACAAACACAGCCCTGAGAGACAGCGGCAAGGCAGATAACGACTAAACTCAAAGGCAACTCTGTCAGCTGCACGGCTTAGCGGAGCAATGAAGGCACTGTGGTTTTTCTGTTTCCTCTATTTGTGTCTAATCAGTGCCGGGGCACGCCTGACCGCCTCCACACAGACCGCTGTTTTGTGCTTAACCCTGTGGAGAAGAATACCCTTTGGTGAGAGTCTTTCCTGGAGGGGATTTCACAATATTTCCTAAACAAAGCTCTGATAACTATGATCATCTGCCTAGTGGGTTAGCATAAGATGATGAAGAAAAAAAAAAAAGCAGATTGATCTTTGGATATAAAACATTACCACACATACACATAAAAGTGAACTCAAGAGAGGGAACGTTTTGGGGCATGGGACATTCCAATGTGGATTAGAGGGGCAGTACATAAAAGCAGCGGGTGAGGGGAGGGAGGCTGGCTAAAGTAGGGTTGGGAGTGTCGACTGACAAGAGAGACTCGACCACAATGCAGCTCACTATGGCTTTTGTGCACAATTAGGGTCAAAACCAGTGACTGAAACCAGTGAGTGGTGGTTAGAAAGATCTTTTGAACTGAATTCCCAGATTTAGCACATGCCTGAAGGGCATTTCACATCTTATTTTCCTGATATTCATCATAAAGGTAAGAGTGGTACCTACACGCAAAGCAGTAGGTCAACTTTAAAGTGTGCCTAACACAGTCAAGAAATATCAGGAAACAGTAAATGAAATGGTTTCATGACACATCTAACCACTGCAAATCAACCAACCACAAAATGCTTCTCCTGGAAAAGATGCCTCACCAAGAAAAGTGACAGCGCTTGAAAATTAATATAATGAAAGAACAAGTGGTGGGCCTTCATAAGGGAACATCTATGCCTTGGGTAAGCATATAATTGCTTTTGAAATAGGTCTGAAAGTTGGACACTATGAACTGTATTCTGGCTTATATTCAAACCACACACACAATGCAGTGTGCGTGTATGTACACGGTCACCATCATATCCTGGAATAATTCTGGGGAGAAAATTTGCATGCTCAGCATACCAACACCAGTCAAACATGCATGCAAATGCCTCATGAATACTTTCCTGCTGTCTCTTGACAGGCTGCTGGGATATTTTCAAAGCGGTACAGGATAATACCAATACGCATGCAAGGCCCGCTGCCAACCCTCAACTAAACTATGACAATATAAATACATAATGTTAGTGAAGAATGCCTGTTGTACATAAGCTTGGCAGAAAGTCTGTGAAGCGTGTAGATGCAATGAAAAACAACAACTTAGACAAAAACCTTTTATTATCACACTGACAAATAATTCCTTTTAAAAACATCTCCCTGTGACATCCTGAGCGCAACCCTTAACCCCACTTCAGCTTGACATACATCCCTACAGGCAATCTTAACTTCATATTTGTTTTTAAGTGTTATTTATGGATGTTCTTATGAATTAGTGTGACCTATTGCCCTGTGGTTTTCTCAACCACACAGCTAAAATACTTGTGTTACCAACATGGTCCACAGTAAAAGTCACTAATCTTAGCAGCTCAGGCATAGAGGTTATTCAAACCACTTTCATCTCCAGATAACTGAAAAACAAGGACATATCAGGGCAAAGCCTATTCAAATAAGAACACACAATTATCCAAACTGATATGAGAAGAGTGAACCATTCGCTAGCTCAGCAAAGAAACAATCTGCACTAGACTGACCTGACTTTCCCACTGATCCTTGAGTTCAGCTAACAAATGCCAAATGCAAATGTTACAAGCATTATATTACATTACTTGAATTCTGAAGATAAGTCTGTCTGGCTGCCTGCTTACTTATTGTAAATGTGAAAGGCAAACATGCCAAAACCTCTGTCTCTCGCTCTCTCTGATCACAAGGACAGAAATCTGAGAGGAGTTTCCAGTAAGAGCAAATTAGCTCCTGGAGCTCTGGGAAACTAGATATCTGACAGATAAACACAATGAAAGACACACAAGTCATCAATCTGCACAATCTGGTCCAAGAAAAACCTCTAGGAAACAAAGGTCCAAAAGAAACAGCTGGACTCTAGATACTTGGGAGGTGCAACTCCACCAGAAACCAAAAAAGTATGGAACAGTAAAACAGGCCACACCTATGAAAGAAAATCAACTCCCACTGTCATGTAAATGTATTACCTTTAGCACTGCCTCGCAAAACAACAGGTGGACTTGATTTACATCAGACTGACATGATAAAAGCTCCCTAAAAACAAGGTCATAGGCAGTTTGTGCACAGCACCCAAACCATGGAGTCCCTCTGACTCAGGAAAACACATTTTACTCTTAATCCTTCACAATTCCCTGCCTGGGGAGCCACAGATACCTATGGCTAGACACAGGACAGATCGGGGGCAATAGAAGCGCTTTGAACTGGGAGATAAGGGATTAAAAAGCATTAGTGAGCCAGCATCACACTGTGTATAGTGTACCAACAAGCACTCATCCTGACCCAAAGGCCTTATTCAAAGTTCATAGAAAAGAGTTTAAATTAAGAAGGTTAATATAAAATTATTATTTTTGCCTGAATCCGCCTCATACTTGAATCAACATTTTAAAAACAAGAAGGGACTTGTGTTTAAAATGGATTACAAATATACTGTAAGTGTAACAAGATCATTCTTGCTGCTTCATGAAGAAATAGAGACCAATAAAAGGAGTTAAAGTAAATGAAGACATCTAATGCATGCTCTTCAGGGCACACTTGACAGTTATGCTTATTTCCGTTACTGGTTAGGTTACATAATCGTTTGCATCCATGCTTTTACTGTTATTTGCAAATGGTGTGATCACATTAAGCTCAGTCTGATTCTTGTAAACATTTAGACCGGCACTCAGACCAGCACATCTCACAGGAAGAGAAACTGACTAATCTTTACTCTAGAGCGTGTACAGGCCTGTGTCAAACTCTTAATTTGACTTTTGTTTAAACACCTAAACCTACCATACTCAAAAGGATCTAGATAATACAGTCAGTAACTTCACGCAGGAAAAAAGCAATGTCAAATTCTGATTTACTGATGAGAAGCTAACAGCCACTCTTCCTTTTGCGGATCATATAGAATGTTCATTCATTTAAGTCATTAACTCAACGCAAGTAAGACAAACTACGCATGGAAGGCCTGCCGCAAACAGCCATAAGCAACAAATGAATGAAGGTCACAAGCGTGGAGTGAGACGCATCAGCCATTTGACAAGAGATTATCCCCAAACCACAGGATATGCAAATGGGACGATGGGTGTTTGTCATTTGACATATGGGAGGAACACCAGGCCTGACAGAATTCATTACAACCAATATGCTTGACTTATCTGGATGATAACCCAAATCTCCTGGTTCCTGAACTCTCACCAAATATACACGACAAACTAATCCAGCCATCTTCCATCTAATGTTGAGAGCTGCTTTGTAGGAAACCCCAAGCAGAGGTCATGTTACCGCCGCTGCATTACATGTCAGGGCAACATGAACCTGATGCAGATCATGAAAACATTTCAACTCATAATTGGGGTCCAGTTTGAAAACAACATACTGTATTCACAATACTATTCTAACAATAGTAATTTTCATATAGATTTAGATCCTAAACAACTTGAAATACAGCTAGCAAAGTGGTGATGGCATAGTGACATCAACCAGATGGATTTCAGCTGGCAGGCTTTTTTCAGGACGCTCTGAGGTTCTGCAGAAAATCAATAATAAATTATTTACCCATATGAGGCTTTATATGCCTTAACACAGAACTTCCCTCAGCATGCATTACCCAGCAAGCTCAAATCAAAGAAAATCTACAGACATTTAAGTCACCTCACCTGATCGGCCCCATAAGCAGCAGCAAACTCCATGAACTCCTCAATACGAACGAAGCCATCTCCATCTTGGTCTAAAGCATCGAACACAGCTTTTAGTGGGGAGACATCTTCCTCCCTCGTATTCGCAGCTGAGACCATTGGCAGTGAGTCATCTACCACCATCTTAGAGAGGGAAATTGTCTCCACAGTTTGCTCACTAGTCCATCCAGCCTCGGGAGAAGAAGTGTGTAAGTCCTGAACTGAGAAATCAAAAGAAGCCACTTCTTGACAATCTGGCCCTTCAAGCTGGTTAGAGTCGGTCAACCTCCCCTCTTCCCTCTGTTCTGTTGTCGGATTGGGATTGCTTCCGTTCTGTACACCCTCCTGAGGTTTCAAGACCCAGGTTTCCTCGTCGTGGACCTCATCTGCAGTCAAGCACAGATCCAAAGCCACTGCTTCGTTCTCCTGATGCTTGGAACAAATCCTGTCTTCCATCAAATCCTTCGACTCCTTTTCTGCAGAGTAACTCTCACTGGTGTAATCACCCTGGATGAAGGCATCTTCAACCAGAGGCACCGTCAGCGATGAAGGTTCAGCCGACAAACCCAGAGAAAATGAGTAATGCTCACCTTGTTGTTCTGAAGTCACATTTCCAATTACAGTAGATCCTGCGTGTTCCACCTCCGACTCCTCTGTTGATAAAGCTAAGGGCACACCTGTGCAGATAACAGAGGGAGGACTGACAGGGCACAGGCTCAGACTGCTATCACAATCTGGAACCTCTAAATCCAACAAAGGCACAGACCCTTCGAAACAGTCCTGTGGCGTGGTGATGTGGTTGTGCGGGAGGCAGTTCTCAGGTAAACCTTGCAGGGTACTGCTACAGGTTACAGGCAGATCAGTCACCTGATCAGGGAATAAACATTTGTCTCTGGTTTCAGGTGACAAAGTCTCCCTGCTCTGTGAGGGAGGAAGACCCACCTGCTCCTCTTGTGACAGGTCTACCAGCTCCTCACAGACACCCTGTGGGTTTAACTCACCTGATGACTCTGGGGGGAGACAAGAGTGTTCATTTGAGAGGAGATCTACCAACAAAAATGGATCGCCTGTGTTGGTCTCAGAAATCTTCGATGGAGAGACCGGCACACTGAGACTTATTAGCTCAGCCTGCTTACTGAGGGCATTTGAGCTCTCATTAGGGTCCTCCTGTGTCAGACTCTGTTCCTCACAACCACAGTTTTCACCAATCACATCAGTAAGATTGGGAGAAAACAGAAATGACAAAGCACCGTCACTCATTTCATCATGTCCCTCAGTTTTTTCTGTGAGGGACGATTCCTCTATATGAGGACTGTGGAGAGACGCTTGGGAAACAGTGGACTGATCTCCCTCAAACAACAAATCTTCATAAGAAAAGTTAGAGATATTTATGAGTTTGTCCAAATCTACATGCTTGTCCTGGAAAACATTGTCTTTTTCAATTTGATGGGATGTCCGATCCTGTTCCCCATTTCTGAAATCCAAACCTGTCTGGCCACTCTTGTTGGGACAGAGCACACCTCCATTGTCTGAATCCAGCGTGTGAAATCCAAGAGGAAATGGCTGTTCTGACTCCCACTGTGTGTGCCCCAAAGGGCCAGAAAGAACTGTCGGCTCCATTTAAACTGGCTGTTCCACTTTGCAAACTTGAGAAAGCCGGTGACGCTTTATCTCACTGCTGTCGTCAAGATCCAGTTCTTCAGTTTCAATGCCATGCTTTCAAATGGCACTACACATCTTCAATGAAATCGTTAAATTAATGTGTGGAAGCATTGTCTACCTCTGACTTTTAAAAAAATGCTGGAATGTAATGTGATTTTATAAATACTTGTATAAGGTAAGAGTATGACTAGACTTTACTAAGGTAGATGTCTAAATAATTTCACTCAGGAAACGGATTAATAAATTGTATTTGTTAATACTTCAGGGGTTGCCTTCCACATCTCTACAAGCGTTACCTAAACTCAAAATTCATATTCATTTCTCTGCCTTTGCTGATGCTGATGTGTTCTGACTCACTATGTCCCTTTCTGTCGCGGCAGCTCCGCTCCTGTTTGTTGCCAAATGTTTCAGCTTCAGCATATCCAGCCTCAACATGCTTCACTTCGACCTGAAAGCTGGCAAAAGTCTCAGGACTGAACTGACAAAAACGTGCGACAGCATCTTTGCTTGTGAGCCAATTTCAAACAAATACAATTTAACGCGTTAGGTCGCCGGTGTTTGTCAACATTATCTCTCTTAGCCGATTATCTTAATGTTATCCACGGCGAGCTAATTTGCTGAGGAGCCAGTGCAGCGATGGAAACGACGCGGCCAGTGTTGACGTTACTCAAACCTAAACTGTCCTCTAGCTATAATGCCAACCCTCTCATTACACGGCGGTTTACTAAATATAACAGACTGACAAACCTTTCCAATGACTTTATGCTAGCAACTACCTTTAACTCCTCCTTCGAGCATCCCACGTCTTTCGTGCCATTGGCCAGGGAAGCTAACTGACTAGCTAACGAAATTAGCCTATTAGCTAGCTAACACGCCAAACAACCCAGCTTCTATCTCTCGCGATCAAATTGAAACAGATGGTAGCTCCAGGTTTAAGAGGTAACTACGGAAATGGACGCCTCTGTGATACTCCAAGATTATGTTTTCATTTCGATGCCGTTTTCCAGCGGCAATCCACCTGTGTCAGTAACAAGACAGGCCAGACGAGTGACGAGACGAAACCGATCTTTCCTCCTCAAATTCTTCTGTTATTCTCGTCTCAGAAAACACATCTGTCACAGCGTCCCTCGTCGAAACCCACAATGACACCGAAAGAGTAATGAATAAAGCAAAAAAGCTCCATCGTTTGGCAGTCAGTCCACCGATGTTGACCACAGACAGTGAAAGCTCTCGCATCAGCATCAGCAGTGTCCCATCCTTCTTCTTCTCCTCCTCCTCCAGCCGCATACACACCACTGACGTTTCACGCAAGCGTACAAAACACCCCGCAGTATCATCGGCTTTAAAGCAGTTACCAATTGGGGCCTTGTGATTTGTGTTTGTGCACAATCCCCATGGCTAATAGTCAGACATTGTCCTGCTCTCATATGTCCCAGAATGGCAGAATTTCAGGCAAGCACCCCTTCACGCAAAGGTCAAAGTTCAGGGTCAGCAAAAGGAGCTTTCAGCTGACAGGACGGGTGTCTTGCTCAGTGACACTTCAGCAGGGTAAAGTACGGTTTCTGTAAGCTTTAATTACTCAGCAAAGATACAATAATAATAAACCAATATCACATAGTTGAAGAACTCCAGCAGACAGACAAGATTTATTATTTTGAGAAAATAATGGTGGTGTTTTGGTGCCCCCATCTGACTTAAAGTGGTTTTCTTCAGGCTTGCAATTGCTGATTCTTGTTTTGGTCAATCAATCCCAACCTTTGTGGCTTGTAATCCTTTAGAACAAATCATAATCTAGCAGTGCTGGACAGTAACTAAGCATTTTCTCAAGTACTGTACTTAAGTACAAATTTGGGATACTTTACTTGAGTATTTTCTTTTCATGCCACGTTCTACTTCTACTCCACTGCATCTCAGCGGGAGATGCTGTACTTTTTACTTCACTATATTTATCTGACAGCTTTAGTAGCTACTATTAAGCTTTTGACACACAAAATATATGAAGAGTTTATAAAATATGATGTTTTGTTATAAATTAAACTATCCAACAGTATATTTTGATCATTTAGTTAATTTTTCATGCAAAAACATTTCATGGTTCCAGCTTCACAAATGTTAAGATGTTTGTTGCTTTTCCTTTTAATTATTTGAATGTAGTGTATTTTATAAAGGTGCTCTGCTCTGGGTAACTGTGACAGAATTCTCACTATTATTTTCTCCTAAAATGCTTACATTTATAAGATTTCAAGGCGCCTGAAGAATTCAAAGTATCCAAAGTAAAAACAAGTCTGAAAAACTTTTGTGTAACAGTAATATGTTTAATTTTATTTTTATTTTTTTCTTTAATCAACTTGTGACCCCTCAGATGTGGGGCCCCGACCCCTAGGTAAGGAACCACTAATTGAATCTACCTGATTTGCATCTGTTCCTTCCTATGGGTACAAACCAACCTCCAATAAAGTTTTTTGTACGCTAGCACAAGAAACAAAATTCTTGCAAACAGTAATCACAATTAACAGTAATTATAAAAATGTTCACCAATAAATGAAAGGGAATGAAAAATCACATAAAATGGCACGTGATAAACATAACTATACATGAAATGTATAATGACAATACACAGCACTGTAAAGGGTGATAAATCCATGAATTTGATCCATTATTAAGATTGCAAACATATGCAATACAGGTTATGTTAGTGTTTTTTTCAATTAACAACACAATCTTAAGGCAACATTGGCTGAAAGAAGTTATAAATACACTGACTCTTTTGTTCCTGGAATAGCATTTACTTTTCTCTTTTCTTTTCAGATGACCAATAACCTGAAAGAAAATGAGAGAGACATGTGGATTAATATGGGTTATACTGTATTCCTGTCATTATTCTATCTTTAACACACCGCTTCTTTACTAGCAAACATCAGACAGTTTCCCCAATGATGATATCCTAACCTGCTCCATGCATCGGCAAACAGGCTAAGCGCCCTGGTTATATTTTTCACACACGTGCTCCACCTCCAACCTATTTTCATTGGTCAAAATTGACTCTGACGTCCTTGATGTTTCCATTTCCTCTCTAGTCAGCAGTCAATATAGACGATAAGAGACTCATTTACAAGGTTATCGCTCTTTCCAATTGCCTATATAATTGTAAGCCTATGTAAAATATCACAGAGTGCAAATCACAAAAATGTGTTATTTTAGCTGAGGAAATGAGTAAAATATTAGGATTTTTTTTTATTATGAAAGAATATTAATATTTAATAATTATGAAAAAATAACTTAAGACACTGACTCATTTGCAGGGGGAGAAATGATAAGCGGTGCCAAAAAAGGTTCGTCCCCCCCCAAAAAAATCGACCCCTCCTTGGGCTGCGACATATATATCTGGACAATTTTTTGCTTCATCCACTAGAGACTGCTCACTGTATGTTAGGAAGCAGTATAAATCTGAGATGACACAATGTACAGCACACATTCTTAGTCATGGACCTCAAGCTGCGCCTCCTCCTACAGACCTGGGTCAGGAGGAGGTCAGGGGAGCGCCTGTTCAGAGTTTAGCAGATTTAGAGGAGGCTATACCCAACAGCACGGAGACGTTGTTGGCTGAGGTCAGCCACGCCCCACCATCCGCTACCAGGATGGCACCAGTCACATAGGAGGAGGCCTGGCTGGCCAAGAAGAGAGTGCAGTGGGCCATCTCTGTCTTGTTGCCTACTCGCTGCAAAGGAATGGACTGGAACACACCAGCAGCCTCCCCTGCGGGACCACCTGGGGGATTAAAAATAAAAAATAAATTCATGCTCAGATCCTCTTACTTACTCTGTTATACTGTACATCAGTGGTTGTGTTTTAGCCTTACTCTGTCAGATGCGCTCAAGTACCCCTTCACTGGCACCATACATCATGTTCCAAATAAGTCCTCGTGAATGTATTATAATTTATAGAGGGTATTTTTTTCATACATCTGAATCGTCAATGTTTAGGTTGCTTTGGTCAAGTTTACGTTCATACTACTACCACTTTGTGTAGCAACTGGACATTTTAACCATTTATTGGTTGTTAAATGTATAGCCCATAAATTAGACAGTTTGTCAATATGTGGTAATGTGGTAAATCTTTACTTAGTCTGCGGAAGCCCTCTGTGCCAGAGACAGGACCTGGAGCCACTGTATTGACTCTCACTCCACTGGGCCCCCACTCCACAGCCAGGTGCTTGGTCATGGCATCTGGGGATGGGAGAGGCAACATTGAGTCATTATATTCGCTTTCAAATGTCGTCACACAACAGTAAAAAAGCTCTTACCATTTGCAGCCTTAGCAGAGCCAGCATGCACCTGGAGGCCCTGTCCCTTGTAGCCGAGCGTTGCAGAGATGTTGACTATGTTGCCACCGTGATTCTGCGCACAAAAATGGTGGAGACTCAAAATCGATGCAATGAGTAAATAATCAAATCGGCTTCAGAACACATTGGCAGTAGTTTATACCCCTTCAAGAGATGACAAGGCATTCAGTAATCTGTGATCTTTACTGCCCTCTTTTGGTGACCAGAGTGAATTGCAGAGAATGATTTCTTCCGGAAAGTTACTGATCAATAACCCAATTATGTTCCTGCAGATACAGTACTATCATTCTTTCTGTGCTATGGGGTAATGAACAACTAACTTATGGCTCCTTCACTTGGACCTAAGAAATATTGTGTCACATATACAGAAAAGTGTGCTGTACCTGAAACCACTTCTCATAAACCACCTTGCTGGTGTTGAATGTACCCATAGTGTCTATCTCCATCACTGTCTTGAAGGCATTGAAGGTGAGAGAGGCAGCCGGGCAGAGGAAGTTTCCAGCAGCGTCTGTCAAAAACAGCACAGTGACTTTAACCAAAGCCAAAATTATGACACACAGCAGAACCAAAATCCTATGCAAGATTGGATAAGATTTTATAAAGGCTTCATTAAAGCTATAAATTCATCAACGAAAGACAGATCTCCTCAAAGAGATGATATTAAATTTTATAATCTTGTTGTGATGTAACAGAGAGGACTAGGGTGCAAAGATAGAAGATAAAGATAGATGCAGCATCAGAAATGTTGATGATTAAACCAAAAGGTTTCACACTTTGTTCACTCACTCAGCATTTTGTTAATTGATAAATATAATCTATGTAATATAAACATGCCTATTTTTGAAAGCATTCTTACTTTACAGCATTTTTCCCACACCTGCCAAAAACTTCTGCACAGTACTGTACATTTGCATTTTTCCCCCCTTCACACACCTTTATTCGTATGAAGGTGTCATTTTCAATGTGTCAGCTATGTTGGCAGGATGCAATGTGTAATGATGGCGAAATACTACAAACTCAGAAATCATTAGCGCAAAGCCATATTTTTAGGCCTGTTTCCAAGAGGTCACGTACTGTTTATGAGGATGTCTATGCGGCCCAACTCTTTCAGTGTCTCATCCACAGCAGCTGTGATGCTCTCAGGCTGCCTCACGTCTATACACAAAGGGAGACAGCGGCGTCCCGACACAGCACACAGCTTTTTAGCCGCCTAGGGAGACATGAGGCCAACACATTAACATTTAGTTAGAGCGCAATGTATTTAATTTAGTATTGTGGAAATGATGTAGGAGGAATAACCTCTTTGAGCTTGTCCAAGTTCCTGCTTGCAATCACTGTGTCACAGCCATGCCTGAAAGAAAACCCAGAAATACAACAATGTGGAAAGAAAAAGAGACAACACTAAAGAGCACATTGTGTTGACTGGAACATGATTATGTAGTAAAATAGTAATATCAAATAGCACTGATAGGACGATACATGGAATTAGTAACTCATGACGAAACAGGTAGGACTGAGGGACAGGAGACTGAATACAACCATGTCAACATGTGATAAAAGGCCACAGGCACACAAAATGAGAGCAACAGGGACACCAACAGATACAGTTACAAGATGTGCAGCTTATTGTGATAAAAGATAAATAATTTCTGCGGCATGATTAAATTATTGAAGTATTTCAACTTTGTCACACAAGAAAGATGATGAAAGTCTGACTGTCAGATAACACAACCAGAAGGTTTAAAGGGCACCTACATACTATCTCACTCACACATCTTACTGTTTTAGAGTACTGTTAATGACATAATGCTGACAGACCATTGATTATACATGTTACAGATTTATCCTTACTATACATGCACAGATAATGAAAATTTGACTAAATATAGATATTTCTGCAAGGTAGTCTGGTTTTGTGAAGCACTTTGTGACCTTGCTCTGTGAAAGTTTACTAAATCAACTTTATTCACTATTTACTTACTTATTAATCTTCTCACCTCATGAAGATTTCTGCTATCCTAAGTCCAATTCCAGATCCACCCCCTGTGATAAAAGCAACCTGATCTCTGAAAAACAAAGTGCACACCTTTCATAGCTCTCTTCATGTAGTTATTACAGTAACAAGAATGTCAACAACATTTCTTTACAGACAAACTGTGTGAATGCAGTAAAGCCATACGTTCACACCAGCCAATGGGAAATATATTTAAAAACACCCATTCAAATGCATACTTTAGTAAATCTGGACTGTAGATGTATGTGTACGAAGTCAGGCAGTCGTCTGTACCAACATCTTCGGGCAGCAGCTCTCCTTTTCTCTGTGGCTCTGCCATGCTGCATGTCAAACAGATGCAATCAAAACGGGCATTACCATAACCACAATGTACATGTTTATCATATCCACCTTCAACATGTACATAATGAGAATAGTTTACTCTTGCATCCTTTGCACTCTGATTACTGCACTATTTGTTCATAGTGTGTATATTAGTGTTGTCTGCTCTGTAGTTTGTGTCTGATTTTATTTTATTATTATTATTATATTATTATTGTATAAGTAAGCACATTGTGAGCAATGTACATTCCTGAGTCAAATTCCCCGTATGTGTACACATACCTGGCAATAAAACTGATTGTGATTCTGATTCTGAATGTAGTAAATGACTGGTCTGTAAAAGCAGGAGTTGCACAAAATAGCAGAAACACCATGCAATACAATAACCCTCTGCGTCAGTTTGGTGAAGCTAGCTTTTTAAATCAAGGATGTCAGATATTTAAATTCAACAAAAAGGTAGATTTTACTAATACATCTTTCAGTAATTGTTGGTAAGACTGTTTCTATTTTTACTTTTATTTTGAAGCATTTATGTGCACAAGCTGTCATGATTTTTGTAACTTACCCTGTGCCACATTACAGACTTTAAAGTAAATCACAGTGGCAGCAACTGTCCAGAAGTCATGAAAAACAAATTTGCCTCCCACCACTGCATCTCAAAAGGCTTTAAAAACGGCTTCCTTTGAATCAACCGCCTCCACACAGAGGTCTACCATACTGTAGGATACTTTATTTTGTCTATCATTGTAAACAAGTCTATCGCTGTTTAAATCAACTAACGTAACTTCCTACAGCTAGCTGAAGACAGGCCTGCAGCCTTTTACTGTCGGGGCTGTACGGTGAAGCCAAGTTTAAGCTGCTGTCATGTTACCTGCTGAAAAACAAGCTAGTTTTGTAGCGCTGAAAGCAGAAGCGTCCAACTCCTCTGAGATGAAACACGACCCGCACACGAAGTACTTTTCTGTGTCAGACGAAGCTTTTTACATTAATTCACCAGCCATTAAGAATTTTTCTCAGGAGGAACTGTTTGTACCTTGGACCATATGCCTTGGACGCTTCTCTATCTTTTAGTGATGCATTATGGGCAACGACGTCCGTTCACGGTGTGTTCAAGAGCACAAATACCTCACTGCCCAAATCTAAACTCGTTTGTTTAAATAATAGAAATACAAATAATTAATAACTGAGTTAAACTTCAGAAAATACTGTGAGAACAACACTTCAGAGGTCATTTGATTCATGCCAGAAAGTGAAACTATATCAGAAAGCTTCATGCTCCAGGGACTGTAAGGTCTTTGACAATCTGGAGAGCAAAAGAAAACCCACTGCTTCTGTTGCTCTTCTGCATTAAGCACCATCCTCTAGGATGGCACCAGCGAGGGCCTCCACTTGTAAACCAACACTGAAATTAACGATCCGGGGTTTACGGTTTCAGAGCCTTTGCTGATCAGTGTGCATTAGTGCAGAAAGTGGCCCTTATTGATCTGTGCTTAGGGAACAACTGTTGAAAAGAGCCATGAAAAGGATCCCTAAAATACTTTTGGATGGTTACTCTTCTCAGAGATGTAACATGAGTGCTTTTGTAACTTGATTTGTTTTTCAAGAGTAAACAAGAGTTCTGAGCAGAAATGCACATAAAAGTTCACAAACTTAATAATAAATGATGTGTTTACTTCAAATGACCCTGTGTTTTTGCATTGTTTAACACTTCTGCTACAATTCCCATTCTTCACATTATTAGCAACCTTTTTTTTTTCAAAGTATTCCCTACGTTTTTAAGTTTTGAATGTGGTGATTCTAGTTATTTAGTATAATACAGTCTTCAAGTTTGATAAAAAGCAGTTGATGTTTCTGTCATGGATTAGGCCAAGCACAGTCAAACAATTTGGCTGCAAACTGACCCTTAATAAAAAGGCTTACAATTAAAACACACACACATGCATGCCTAAATAAATGGTGAGCAGTAATGTACACATGATCTGTGCAAACATTTAAAAACATGTCGAACTACTTCTGTATTTTAATGCTTACTGGCAGCCAGATGGCGCTATCTGTCAGCATTTTCTTCTTGAATCCACAACAACAAAACAATTTGCAGTACTCTAAATGAACCTACAGCAAAGCCACATCAGTATTCCTCCCTCCACGCATATATGGTTCAAATTTCTGAGACTTCATTCACTTCTCTTCGTGGGGTCTCTTTGTGAAGTAAAGCATGTGAAATATGGTCTGTAAACCATAAAACACCAAGAAATATTCCTTGAATGTGAAAACCTACTTGGCAATAAATCTGATTCTGTGTTTAGGTGTAATGTGATTTAAGGGTTCCAGCAGGCACAAAAACAAAAGGTAAATAAATTGTAGATGAACAGTTGGTGAGTTTTTGTTCAAATGTTCATCTTTTATTTTTTTTAAGATGAGATGTTTCTCCAAGCCCCTTCGAGTATTTACCCCACCTTCTGTATACATTGTAGTAAATTTATGTCTTTGCAAGCACTGTATTTCAGCAGTTCATAAAATTTTGTAAAATAAGTTTGAATACAAATAACTTAAAAAGTAAGTATGTAACTTTGTTACTGGTAAATGCTAAAATCGTGTATAAGAGTAGCATCAGAAGAGTCAACAAAACAAACAAACTGACGCACTGATGTGAGTTATCGATTTAAAGTCAGCTAACATTAGCCACCATAAGCTACTGGTCATAAAGCCCCTGAGAGTGCTGAGTGCATTGAAGCAAGCAAGACTGCGGTTGTTTATGAAGATTATGAAGTAATATTTTTCCAGGGATACATTTAAATGTTAAAGTCTCGCTTTTTTAGAGTCAAAGGTCCATTATCAAAGGCTGCTTGTAATACGTGTTTTTAAGTCCTGATGCAGGAACATAAAGGCATGTACAAAAGACCGCAATTACACAGACAACCACAACCATAGACTCAGACAATTAATTGTTCCAATGAGACTGGCACAGCTCAAGTCATAAAGGCCCATTATCCTCTGCTGGCCCAGAGGCAAGAGCAGACCTACTGCCCCACAGTACTGACAGCTGGTCCTGGTCTCTGTCCCCGTGTCTGTGCTGGGTCTGTATGTGCAGCTTTGCTCTGGCCTTCTGCCTGTTGGTTTGACTTGGCGAACTGTCCCTCCTCCTCTTACGCCTCCTCCAGACCCACCAGCCTGCTGCTGACCTCCCAAAGCCTGCGTGCTGCCTCCTCATCCAGGGCCTGGGGCGCTGGTTCCTTTTCTGTCATCACATCATAGTACCTTCCCGTCACCCCCTCCATCTCTTTGGACACCGCTAGGTAGACACTGGGCTGGGCCCCCAGCTCTGGGCTCTTTACCAACAGGGAGAAGAAGGGACCTGTAGGGGGGTTGGTGGAGACCACAGGTTTTGCTGGTTTGAACTAGGAGATCTTTTAGAGCCAGAATAAAAGTACCTTGTTAAATGGTCAGTGTCAAGAATCTTTCAAGTACTAACTGGATTCATGTTGTTGATTGTGGTACATAACAAAAGCAAACACTTACATGCATGTGCATCAATTACATTTGTTTATATCCAAATGTGACACACGTTGATTTTTATTATCTTCTTCATTGACTGTAAACGATAACAAACCTGTCTCCCACAGTGGAGGCTCTTTATTACACCTGAGTGCATGTAATAAAAAAAGTCATCGCTGGGTAAAAAAATAACAAGAACATTCACAGAGTACTGAGAAGCTGTGTCAGCAACAGCATCTGCAGTACTTGTGTGGTGATGGCGCATAGATGCTTGCCTTTGGTGTGGGAGACCTGGGTTCAATTCCCACTGTGAGACATCCACCATTGTGTCCCTGAGCAAGACACTTAACCCCTCGTTGCTCCAGAGGCGTGCGACCTCTGACATGTATAGCAATTGTAAGTCGCTTTGGATAAAAGCGTCAGCTAAATGTGTACTTTTTGTGTTTCAGCGGTTCCACTTGAGGGGGTTGGGGCGATGTAGAACATTGTAGCTGTGGAGGGAAAACCTTGTACCAGTAATTTTGGTGATTTGTTTTAACTTCAGTTTAAGTATTACACGCTCTGGTACAAAAAATGTGCTAAAACCTTTAATCCATTTATGAAGTAAACTACTTTACACTTCATTACAATTCAGATGTAAATATTGCACTTTTGACTTCACTATATTTTCTGACAGCTACAAATTACACAGAAAAATTTTACATACAATAAAAAAATGCATTGTTATGGATTATACTACTCAACAGTATATAATACTGCTCAAAAATAGCTCCACCTCAACTAACATCAACAGTAAAATCCTTCTTATATATGGAAACAGTATTACAGTCACAGTGGCCATTTTTTTTCAGTGAGAGCTTTAAGTACATTTTGCTAAAAAAAAACAAAACTATTATGTTAGTTAATACCATTTTCAAAGTTAAGAGTATTTTCACATGAAATAGTATAGTCAGAAAGCCATAATGTTTTTTAGGTAAGTATTTATTGATTTCTCTAAATTGAGAATCCAGTAAGGATGCAGGATACTCACTGAGCACAGAGCTCGAGAACTGTGATTGGTGCAGACCCGTGTGCCTCCCGAGCTCCGTGGCAACAACGCCTGGGTGCACAGCATTCACTGTGACTCCTGTGCCTGTTACACACACACACACACACACACACACACACACACACACACACACACATACAGCATTGTTTTATATATATCCAATGTCCAATTACAAACAAGAACATAGGCCGTACTCTCTCCCACACATGCCCACATATGTAACAGCCAGTAGACTTGCCTTGTAATCGCTTGGCGAGCTCTCTGGTGAACAGAACATTGGCAAGCTTGCTCTGACAGTACGCCTGCTTGGTATCAAACTTCTTCTTCTCCCAGTTCAAGTCCTCGAAGTCAATCTTTCCAACAATGTGGGCGAGTGAGGCCAGGTTGATCACTCTACTGGGGGCGGACTCTTTCAACTTATCCAGCAGAAGATTTGTCAACAAGAAGTGGCCTGGAGGATGAATAAGGTAGTGATAGAGTAAGGAAGAGGTTGTTAGAATGTAAAGATTTCTATCTATTTTCTTGGAGATTTTTCTTAGAGAGATTAGGCAAACTGTCTTAATTAGTACGTACCTAAGTGGTTAACTCCAAACTGCATGTCGAAGCCGTCTTCCGTCTTCCATGCTGGACATCTCATGACCCCTGCATTGTTTATCAGTACATCAACACGCTGCTCCTCTGCAAGACAATAAAGATTATATTATATATAGACACTGATACTGAGTGTGCTTTATTTCTATAACTGAACACATAACTGGAGAAGTGACAGTAATCACTGCATGCAATAAGTTTAGTTTCCTCACCTTGTTTGATTCTCTCTGCAAACTCTCGGATGGATTTCATGGAGGCCAGGTCAAGGTGACACGCGTAGACGTGAGGATTCAGGGTCTTCCCACGTATTTCCTTCGCAGCTTCCTCGCACTTCCCCATGTCCCGGCATCCCATAATGATCCTGCCCCCTGATGATGTAGGAAGGGGATTTTAGATTGTAGATATTGTGTTTTGCAGCATATCAGAGAGATGTCATATTTCCTCTCACACCTCTCTTGGCCAGTTCCCGGGCAGTCTCTTTCCCGATGCCTGCGTTGGCTCCTGTTATAACCACTGTCTTCCCATTAATGGTGGCATTACTAGTACACCGGCCTCCAGTCACATGGTTCCTATGAAAACAATTAAAGTTCAGTGCTTTTTTATTTAGGCATTTGAGATTGTAACACCTCATCATGGATTTCTCTCAATTGAACACAAAACATTTCTTAGATCTGTCTCTCTTGATGGGCTTCAACTGGACCTCGACAAAGCTTTTTCTACCTTGTACCAAATAGGTGTAGTTTGTCATACCTGTGTATATAACAGCCCTCAAACCTCATCCCACTAATAATCCCAGTGCATTTCTTCAGGAAGGTACTTCTTAATAATAAATTATTAAAGGCTGAGCACAGCTGTTTTCAATTACTCTAAGTGAATAGACCTCCTGTCAGGTTGAAGATAGGTGGAGCTATGTTTGTAATTACATGATGATTCACATCCACTAAGTCCTGAGAAGAGGTCTAATCAGCAACATAAGTGAAAACATCTATGTGGAGTTGACTATGGTGGTGTTGTGGCTTTAAAGTGGGTCCTTGTGTCAAAATCTAGTTTTAAGACCGTCATTATTGCAGTTTATATCTTGCATATATGTTGTATATTTAGGGGTTTAAATTTTACCACACAGCAAATTTCAGAATAGGAATATAAACAGAGCGCACAAAGCAGGGGACTAATGGGGGTACATAAGGCGAACAGCTCAGTTTTGCTCAACGGATCCTCTCAGGTAAATCCGGTTTTGACTCGTTTTATAACAGACATAAAAATAAGGAATATTTAGATTTACTCTAGTTTCAGTCTGGACTTAAACTGTTTGACCTGATTGTCACCAATGTGAATTTGGTCCTGGACTTGACTTAAAGTCAAATATTGTGCAAATCGCTCTTTTATCTCATTAAATATGTAAGGTAACACATGGAAAAACAAAGCATAAGTTCAAACCAGCCTTATTAACTGTGAATGGGTGAACAGATTGTCATTAACACCTTCCCAATCTATTCGGTCCAATACACCCTGTTATAAATGCTGCCTTTCTGAAGCATATCCAACTACACAACTGAGCCAAGGAGGCTGCACTCTGTGGGGCTGTTATACTGAATTGTAAAGTAGGAGTTAAGCGTTGACCCCTCACTATGGGAAGAAAAAATACTGCTTACTTAATAAATACATACATAATTAGGCTACCTAACACAATAATGCAACAGAAAGGTTTTGAAACAACATCTCTCTGGCAGTCTCCTAAAGATTTTTTGAAAATGTATGTATGCATTAGATATAACTGTGTATTTAATAGCAGAGTCGTCTCAGCAGCAAATGTGACACATACAAAATGCTGTTCCATCATGACACAGTGGCTTTATGTAATTTATAGTAGAGTTCCTCACTTCAGTAAAGCAGCGCATCCAATCACTGTTCCAAAAACTGAAACTGGTAAAATATATTTGCTCATGACTCCCGAATAATCCAAAGGACAAAATATACATTCAACAACGCTTTAAACGGTATTTATCCAGCTGATTCCAGCACACTCCTGAGGCACAAGGTTACGCGCGCATGTTTTTGGCGTCATCAACTAGACACTAACGAACCGCAAGGATCAAAAACCAAAAACGCAGTGGCATTGTGGGAAATGTAGTCCCAATTGAACTTCACGTCCCAAACAACGAATAAACAATGAATTGAATTTTTGGTTTTTGCGACATCCGTTGCGTGGAGTTTGTAAGCAACATGAACACTTATAAGACGCACTGTGAGAATAGTCAGAACAAGAATAAGAGTGTTTTTTAATCTAGACAACCTCGCCTGGATAAAATCCCTGGGAACTGATTTGGTGTTTTCAGTTACTCTTTCAAAAAGATCTTTACAATTAATTCTGACATTTGTTTTTTCTTCTGAGATGTGTGAAAATGTTAGCTCAGGGAATCCACCCTATATTGTGCATGTAGTGTTTGTTTGTTTTTTATAATTAAATGGGGATATATTCTGGAAACATCCAAATCCCCAGTGCTAAACAAACTTAATTATTAAATTGCATGTACATTTGTCTCATTTGGCTTTATGATGATGTCCCTGTGATCACATATTGGAAAATAAAATGCCCTGAGAACCACAAAATAGGAGCTATGAGGATGCATATTGCAGGTTTTAGGAGGTCAGCAGCAGAGAAGGAGAGGACTATTAGGTATATGATATTCTGTTTTTGGATTGTGGTAAATAGATGCAAAATGACTGTTGTGGTGACTGCAGTCAAAACCATCTGAGGGAAGAGAGAGCTAAAGTAAGAGACAGAGAGAGGCTTCTGTGGAGGGTCACGCCAATGCCTGGAGGTGTGAGGGCGGCGTAGAGCTTTGAACACCAGCTGCATGCCTTTGAATTAAATACTTACCTTTCTTTCTCCCTGCCTAAATATTACTCCACATGTTCTCTTAAGTGAAAATCTCTCTTCTGTTCAAAGTACCTGCTGTTCAGTGCAAATGTTGCTTAATTCTCATTAATAGTTTTTTCTGCAAAAAATAATGAGTTGGGAATGGGATTCAGATTTCCAAGAACGTTGATGGGGGAAGATTTTTAAAGTAAATTCTAGAAAGTCGACATATTTATACTCATTTATAGACAAGGGTGTAGCTGAGAATAATGTCCTCCATCTGCAAGATGACTTTAGTCCCTTTCTGTTACCCTCCTATTTCTTCCACTTTTCCTAATGACGAAATCATGTACGGCTCAAAGACTCCCACATGATTAATTTACTCATCAGTTAATGGGAACATTAATTAGAGTGTGCCCTGACAGTTAGAGGATATGGTTGTCCATGGTTTTGTCTGCACAGGAAGGAGAACACATGAACTGTTTCCTTTCTTGAGTTTTATTTTTTTGGTTCTGTTGTAGATTTTAGTCCCAACACTGCTCTAAAAACAGAGTAGATGAAATGTTCAATATAATTGTGGTCCACAAAAAGCATATTAGTCCACAAACTTCAAGAGACCCCTCTCAGCTTGAGGCCCTTGGTAAATATCCCTCGAATATCACACTGCAGTTTACAAGGCAGCTCTGCATGAAGATAAATTTGAGGACAGTGAAAAAACAAGGCCACCCCCTTGCAAAAAGATTTGGAAAACTTGAGGTGACACACAAAAAGTAAAAACTAGGACGTGAATCTAGTGTCTGAAAACAGAGCGAGGAGGGGAGGGAGGAGCAGCCCTGCTCTATTTGTTCACAGCTCGGAGGTGTGTCCCCCTGGTGTGTTTGACCCTCGGTGCTCTCTCCTGTCAGCCCGTAGTGCTTAACCTTCACTGTGATTTATGACAGCTCTGTTCCCACGATAACCTATGAGGAAACTCTTCGCCTCGCTGCCTGTTTGGCCTAACTCTGCCTGAGACACCTGGATGTCTCAAAGAGGTGCTGAAGATGCAGCTATACAATATCAACTCATCTCTTCAGCAAGGATAAAACCAACCCCGGGTCAAATTATTTGTTTCAGGGAACAGGAGGATCATATTCCCCTGTGTTGACGTTTTTTTTGCTTCAAAACATCTTATCTTTCACTGCTGGGATAGAGATATAGAAAAGGCAGAAACAAGAGTATAGCGAAAAAGCATAATATGCAGGAAAGAAATCCAATAAATTATAGAAATAAATGGAAGATATTGCGTGTCTGACATTTGGGGACTGAGGTGAGATGGGAGAAAGTAAAAAAAATCTACCAAGGGACTTCATGAGCACAATCTTTATCTACATAAAACAGCTTCCAATCATTCCAACTCCCCAAAGCCATCAACCCATCTGATCAGTGGTCTTTGATGATGATGATGCATTAAGGTTATCCCTGTTTTGTCGATGCTGTTTTCTCAGTCCAATCTGTTGTGGTTGGCAAACGTGCCTGGCAGGAGGCCTGTTGTTAAACATGCAGCTACAGTAAAGGGGAGCTGCCAGGGCAGTAAATTAATTGAAAGTCTTGCCTCGCTGTTACATAATAAGGACAGTTGGCAAAGTCACCACGCGAAGTACTTGAGGCCATAAGCTGTTGAATTATGCAGGAGTGGAGCGACATGTTCCTCCAAATGCATGAATCAAAAGTAAAAAAGCTCATGAACGCATTGAGGTTGGACGGTTCGACGCGAGCGGCCAGGCGCTAGGACCGTGGACACGTGAGCGTATTAGTTTGCCAGAGGGTGGAGACGGTGAACAATGAGGGAACTGACTGGTAGGACCGGCAGAGGAGCAACATCTGAGACCAACCCCCCCCCCCCCCCCCCCCCCCCCCCCCCCCCCCCCCCCCCCCCCCCCCCCAACACATCTCCCTCAACCCGAGTCCCGCTGGACCGACGGACAAAACAGACTGACGGCGACAGTGAGAGCAGGACGCTGAGTTTAGAGAGAGTGGGAACATGTAGATTTGTCCATGCATGCTGCAGAAAGCAGAGGTTTGCCGAGCCCCCCTGCGTGGATGTGAACGAATGTGTCAGTGTGTGGTGGTGCTGAACTGAACTGGGTCATGCGGACCACTGGAGAAGCGAAAGATAAACACGCATCCTCCTCCCGCTGCTTGGCAGGTAGAGATGGTGGGCGCTCAGAGGAGGGATCCCAGCCTGTGTCCTCATCTCAGCATCCGATGACGCTTTGATTTAATCCGCCTCCAAAAGAAAGTCACAAACTGAAGAGCATCTCCAGAAACAGGACAGGAATCATCTTGGGCGGGCAGAAGGCAAAGCACAACGACGGACCTCATCCACCCTTTGTCAGCTGTGAAACTGCGAGGTTTTTTTAAGGGATCTGCACGGTGTTCTTAGCACCTGATCGATTACTTCCTTTAAACGAGAAGATCCATCCGTCAGTGTCCCGCAGACCCAAGCGGACCAGAGCGCAGAAGCTCTGCTCGCCGAGCGGATGCAGGACCATGGAGGAGAGAGACAGGTCGCCAGCAGGTGAGTAGATTAACACATAGATGCACCGTGATATGCCTGAACTGGGATACAAGATTCTGAAAGGCAGAGAAGCAAAGATAAGGGCTGGAAAATTATGAATAGGCCAAGTATTCAAATGGATAATTTAAGATTTTTTTTAAATATTGTGCAGTTGTTTTTTATTTGAAGAGTTTGAGTTGTTTTCATACCTAATTCTCATGCACTGATTGTAAGTAACTTGTTGTCTGAACTTTGACTCACCCTCATTGAGAGTATTCATATAGCACCATTAGTTACACATTCAAATTTGAAAGGTTGCTATATAAATTTAGCAATGTCAACAGTTATTATACAGCATTACAGCTTTATTTGTCATTAGGCTATGATTAACTCTATGGTTGAGCTGCGACTTAATGCCTATTTTCACCCACATTACTCGTAATACTCGCACCTATTTGTTTCCCACTCTGCTTTTATGATTCAGTCTGTGGTAGATGGATGCGAGGGCATCCGGGGCACTCCTCTTTTAATGGCCCTTTTATACTTTGTCCAGGGCAGACAGGTGATATTTCATCTTTAATGCATTTAAATGAGCCGCTGACTTGATAGAGCAAACCCTGTAAAAGCAAAGCCTGGAGGCTGTGTAATGGACTCTAAATGAAACGCAACAGCAGCCAATACACATGGCATTTGCTTATGTCACTAACATTGTATCTGTGAAGAGAAGCAGCAGTAATGGCTCGGACCTTTACTTTGAAGGAGTAGTTCATCCCAAAATGAAATCAAAATCAGAGTCAAAGTTGCTCTATACCCGGATTAGCCTAAACATGTGCATTATTGCCCCAAACACTGTAAAAACAACAGGCAGACAGAATATTAAGCATTCAGCTTCACCTGAATTAATCATCACATTTAATATACATGAAAATGGAAATGAAAAGGAGGCACTTTTAACATTAGATACCCGAAAATAAAGCACGGATGGGATCTTTTATGAAGGGTAGCCCACTTTGCAAACTTTATCATAAGACCAAATCTTCCATAAAATGATTCATTATGACTCAAGCAACAACAGCCTGGGAGTAAAGCAGACAGATAAAAGGACTGCAATATTACAGCTTCAGAGGAAAACAGCAGAACCCAGACAATGACCCAATCCAACAGCTGGCGCAGACACACCAGCCTGACCACTGCCCCTCACATAGCCTCAAAACTCAAAGAAACGGCCGCTGTCATTCATGCACAATTATGCAATGAGTTCTGGAAAAGTGACATTAAAGGAATGTCTTAAAGGATTTGAATCAAAAACAAAAAGAACACACTAAGACAGACACCGTCTACCAATAGATTAGCTGCTGAAGGAAAACATGGCTGCTTACAGACCAGAAGGGATGCAAACACTGTCATTTAGGACACATAGAGGACAAGAAGAGTTTTTATTTTTTAAAGTCTGTGCCCTGCTGAGTGAAAGTAAAGAAACAACACAAATCTCTGTGCATTACATCCTAACCTCCATCATGTCGTCATACTGTGTACGTGTGTGTGCGTGTGTTTTTAGTATGTATGTGAATGGATACTATGCATAATATGCATTCTTCCATGTGTTTACAGTAATTCATTTTTTCCATTTGCCCAATTATAGTTATTAACGATTACATTATTTTAATATTTGGTTCATCTGTGTTTCATTTATGTTCTTGTTTTTACACTGTGTCCTCTGCTTGCTTTTGCTGCATTCGCTAATGCCATGTAATTAAAACATTTTTAGAATAGAAGACAGCCAAAGAGAGAGAGAGAGAGGTTGAATGCAGCAATCAACATTAGTGCATTGATTGTGGTTAGAAGCTATTGTGTATGAGGAGGATCACAAATCATCATATACTGTTAGTTTGCGTTGAGGTGGAGGGCGAAATAGTCCAAGGATTGAAAAAAACCAATGTCCTCCTTAGCAGTGCTGTTACATCATTTAGCCACACCCTCCTTTAGACCCCATTTTCTGAGCTCATATTAGAGTCCCATTTCTATCATGCATGTGACATCAAAGGGACACAGGCTATAGCGTGTGGTACAAAGGGAGGGATGCATCAATTCAGTCTCATTGGATTCCCCCAATCCTGGCTCTCTCTCTCTCTCTCTCTGGTCACATGAAGGCTCCCTGTTGGAACTTGAGGCTACTGGATTGTGAAAGAGTGGGGGTGAGGTACACTATGTTCCCTGGGTAGCTTATTGCATTGATATTTCACCGCTAAATGATTTTTTGCAGGATGATAACAAATAGCGTGATGATGACGTGGCATTTATGATCAGATGCTCTAGGTTTCTAATCCCAAAGCCTTAATCCCAAACTACATGATGTATTCTGCAGTGAGATGTTTTGGCTTCATCATTGTGGCCATTTTTTCTTTGATAGACATTTGTGGTCAACATATAGTACTCGAGTCAAGTGTCCCACTCCCAATAGCTAATTTCCACTCTCAGTCATTTGTTTGGATCCCTTTAACTTTGGGAGATATTCCTCCTTGAGGTCTTAGATCTTCCCAGCAGGAGGCCAACGGTTGGAAGTGTTTCCACCAGGACCTTTCAGCAGGCGGTAGCTCCATGGGGTGTGTAACATACAGTAGAGAGAGAGTGAGGGGAGATGGGAAGGAGAGTAGAGCCAAGGCAAGTCAGGGATGAGTTACACAGCACTTGGTCCCAGCAGGGATTCTCCATATGGGCAGGCAAATATGAGAGAGGGTGATTTGTCAAAGTGAGTGCCCGTGGCCTGGGCTGCTGGTTCACGTATCACAGCACGGTGGGAGGTTTCTTCAGCCGATGCAGGCACTAAAACCCACCAACTCACCTGCTTTGATGTTCTGTGCGGCTAAGGAAGGTGATTCCATTTGTTATGCCTGAACTGGGAACAGAGTGTCTTGACTGCAGTTGGCTGTCCTGTGGAAGTCCATTTGGTTTTTGATCGAGTGATAGATAGTTTTAGGATCACAGTGATTTGTTTTTATCCTACGCATTCACACAGAGGGAGCAGACATACTGTATCATCTGTATGTGTGTCTATGCACACCATTGTTTTATGTTTCAGACAGACAGTGACAGCAACAACATCAGTCACATCGCATTTCACTCACTGCTTTCCCTTTGACCCACAGGCACGGCACGTTGGGCATTTTGACAGTAAATTGGACACAGGAGATCAGTCTTCACCCATAATGACTCCTCTGCCAAGAGCAAAGCAACTAGTCCATTAGTAACGGAGAGAGGTAGAGATGTGAGGCAGGCTCTGAAATCTAGTTATTTCTTTCATTAGTCCCTTGTTTATATTTTCTGGAACAGACAAGAGACAAAGAGGAGAGGAGGAAGGACGGCTGGACTAAAACGGGCCAACGCTGTGTGTAAACGCTGCTGACTCTGATACCCCCCTCACACTTTAGAGAGATGCTATGTTTACACTAAAATACATTTGTCACAGACGAAGGCACAACCTCAATTTTATTGCCCAAATGTTCATTTCTTCCACGATTACAATTTAGCTCCTATATGTCAATATGTATTCATGCTTGAACCTCACCTCTATGAAGTCTTTATGAGCTAATAAATGTATTGTCACAGTTCATTGCAACTGTCTCACACACATAATTTACACTGGGAGAGCCAATAGCTCACTGAATGCACAATTATTTGTTGTTAAAGTTACTGCAGTTAGTGTTCGGGGAAGAAATAGACCCGCTATTGAAGACGACCTTGAACATACTTAAATATGTAAACAAGTCAGTGGGATTCATCCTCTGTAGATCATCAATGTTTTGAATAGTTGCCAATAGCAGAAAACTCCCATTCAATACGACAGATCAACCAAGCGACCTACCAACATTAGCATCCCTCGAGCCACGCTAGCATGGCTAGGTCCACAGTAAGAGTGTAAGCCCTTCGAGATCAGAGGGAACACACTGGGCATAAACACCCCCTGGGGCTGTTAAGAGTCAGCCTGTCACAAGAGAGACAATTGGCAGTGGCATCACAGGGTTCATCTCTGTTCTCGTCTCCAACTAAGTGTTTGTAGAAGAAAAGGTCAGCTGCTCCTGCAGTTTAATCTCATGTGTGACACGTGGAGTCAGCCACAACAGGTTTCCAGACCGTTGCTGTGCTTATTAGGACGTAAAACTGGATGTTTTGCCTTTTTATGGGAACAACCTGGTTTTTTTTTAAGAATGTTACCCTGCAAATGCACTCAGCTCTGTTTGAGTAATTGCTAAATGGGCCGAGATTGTCAATATGTATTTGAGGGGAAATTATTGTCTGGAAAACAGATTTTTCCATCAAAATTAAAACGTGAAAATCACAAACATTGAAATGAGAATCGGAATATGTGTTAAAGGTTTAAAAAGGCAGTGAGTGTGGCTGGCTCAAAACCCCACAGGCATTAAAATGTGTCTCAAGCCAAATCCCCATTTGTATGTAGAGCGTGTTGCTGTTACCTTGTCTTCAGCCGCCTGAGAGGACAGGAGAGGTGCAGAGGGCAGCATGGGAGATCAGTGGGGCATGTGGCTGTGGTCGAGCATGAATGCTGAGTCGTGCGGAGGCTCACAGCTGCTCCCTCAGAGGTAGGAACACAAAGGGCCTTTGATATTGTCAGTGTGCGACTGATACATCAGACCTCCCTGCCCCCCCCCCCCCCCCAAAAACAACTCACACACAAGCATCTCCCAGAGACCACATAACTTTATCCCCACACCTCCGGGGCACTACACTGCAGTTTCTGGTTCACATTTAAACCATCATTGCTGCTGGGGAGAACACCGTCTCCCAACCACTCATCACATTTCAGGACACTTAATCCAGTTCTGCACAGGAAATGAGTGCAAAGCATCCCGCGCTTTTGGGTGGGGTGTGCTTTTGTCTTGGTGGGAGCTGAGTAATGTGATTAAGATCCATGCTGGAGTGCTGCACATTCTGCCCGTGGAACTGACGGGAAGAAGTGCCAGTAAACAAGCGCTCCCTTCGCTCTGCTTCATTTCTCGCTGATAGGAGGCTATGGGGCCAAGCAGGGTGGGCGGTCAGAGGAAATGGGCTTCCAGTCTGTCTGTCTGTACTGTTTAAATGTTTAATCACCGAACCTGGACCACAGACTGATCTGGATAATGATCAACTTTTGTGTTGCCTCGCTGAAGGCTATACAGTGGGCACGCTCAGCATGAGTAGGCTACAATATTCATAATCTCTTATATAACCATCTTACATGCTTATGATAAAATCAAGAAGCAAGTGTTATTTACAGAGATGCATACGGTACACAGGGCACTCTTTCTATTTGCAGTGATATTTTTTTTTTCGACAAAGAGTGGTGAGCCAAGAACACAAGGCTGCAAATGGTCGCAGCCTATTTTAGTGTTTGCTGTCTAATAGCTATATTTATCACATTCTTCCCACTAGATAGCTGAAAAACCTCAACACCTTCAGAGTGTCTGAACAAAACTTGTTTTCACCCACTGTACATTAGCTACTGTGCATTAATTCAGCTCTATTTTTCCCCCAAAATGCACCTGCCAACCGACACGGACATACTTGTGATGACCTCGTTTAAACCAGTGGTGCTGTGAAACTGGCTGCAGGGAGAGAAGAACAAAGAGCAAAGCAGTTGTCTTTGAATGATGGATGATAAAGGCCGTTAGCAAAATTGTTTGTGCTGATTTGGTGCTTATTAGTGTGCATATGTGTGCGTGCTGTGCATGATTGGACGATTAAATTTGATTGTGCGTGGAGGGAGTGGGGTTGAAGAGAGATGGATACCATGGGTAAGATCATTAGTGCGATCCACTTCATTTCCTCAAAAGGTCCATTTTGTGCAGTTTGTTCAATAGTTTTAGTTGTCTTTCATTTTGCTTACCGTTTGCTCAGACACTGTGACAGACACTAATATGTACAGTCATATTCACTTCAGTCATACTCATCTCTGATTTTTAAATTGTTGTCATTTGGCACATTTAGGGTGTCTGACTCTATCTCAGCTTGCATTTGAAGCAGCAATATTTTCCCCTCCTAGGATCACTTTGACCTATTTCAAACTTGGCACTTCTGAAAGTCAGCAATAACTTTTCTGTTGCAGCATTATAATTTTTTTCAGCTTCAGCAATTTGACTGAAATACTAAGAAACCAAATGTGTTTTCCAGGCAAAGCTATGCAATCCCCTTTTCTCACAGCCCCACTGATTATTTCTACTGTAGTCTATGTATGAACACTTCAGAGTAGTCACATATGATATGTGGCATGCCTTACCAGTATGTATACACCTTGAAGCGGTCAGCACTCTCCATTTGTTTGCATTTGTTTGTCCTTCTGCCTGGTCATATTGATTTTCCCTAGCTGTATGCCAGTAAGTGATGTCTGAGACCAGCCATATCTGAAAGCTGGCCAGAGTGATCTAGAGGGATAGAAGGAAGTCCAATACATTTACTGAAAGTACTTCCCCTGTTGATGCCTTCCCTGAATTGATTGTGTGGAAATGAAGGGCTGTTAAAGCCAGACAAGAATATACAGATGTGCGCCACAAACAAAGATAATGAGAAGCATTCTGTCATAAACACATACATGCATAAAATGTTTATGGCCTGCTGTCACCATAGCAGATGAAAGCCTGGCTCTAAGCAGTTTTGTCTCCTCTCCATTTAGTCTGCCTCACAGCGTCAAGGCGAGCCTGTCTCTTTCTCCGTCTGGGCCGGGACGGGTGGGCAGCGGTGGGGGCTCCCCGACATCAAAGATGGGCTACTGTGGAGGGGTGCCTGTGGAGGACATGCAGGCACTGGCCATCACCTCTCTGTCGGCAGCAGACGTAGCCAAGCAATATGAGCACATTCGTGAGCTGGGGAAGGGCACGTACGGCAAGGTGGACCTGGTGGCACACCGGACACAGGGTGAGTTGGTTAAGACATCGGGGGTTCAAAATGTGTTCAAAACCTTATCTAATTAGTTGACTGTCAACCATCTAAAAAAAAGCATAAATCCAAAAAAAAAAGACATTTTGGAAAGCAAATCCACATTATGAGGACAACCAGTTGATGCAGATCAGCATGTTACAAATTCTCAAGGCACAGTGCCGAGAAATTAATTTCAGCTGAAAGGGTTTGTTAAAGATTTTTTAGGTCTACTGTTTAATCCTTGGTTGTAAGAAAATCAAGGTTAGAGAGCAGCAAGTGCAGAGTGAGGCTGAGAGGGCAGCAGAGATTTAAAGTGCTGTGTGTGCACTAAAGAGTCTCTGTATTTCTGCAGCTGTGATCACAAACAGCTGGTTTTATGTGTGTAATGGAGGTGAGATTCATTCACAGTACATGTTAATATGAATGAATGTAGCAGCTGTTACAAAGTCAGGGTTGGGTAGTTTGGAAATCTCTCACTCCCTTTTAATATCAGGTAACACTTCCAAATGTAAGTGCCTTGGATGAAATTTGGAGTGTTTTAGATATTAAAATGTTGGCTGTAATTTTTTTAATGTACAGGTTTAATACAGCAGAGCTTAAATTTTGTCTAACTTTCTACATGTTCATGTTTGATTTTTGCAGGCAACAAAATGGCGCTGAAGTTTGTTACCAAGAACAAGACGAAGCTCAAGAGTTTCCTGCGGGAGTACAGTCTAACAGGCTCACTTAGCTGCAGCCCTTTCATTATCAAAGTCCTGGACGTGCTTTTTGAGACAGAGGACAGCTATGTGTTTGGACAGGAATATGCCCCTGCTGGGGACCTTTTCGACATCATCCCCCCACAGGTAATGCTATCATCCTTCCTTTCACCAATCACCATCCTCACTCAGGCAGAGCTGCTCCAATCAGTCGTCATGTTCAGACACGGCAGTTTTAACAAGCTCTCCTGGGATTGGAGCCTTGTCTTCGTCCTGGTTTTCTCTCCGCACAGAGCTCTCACTTTGTTTCAGTGCTATTCCAGTTGATGTGTTGGGAGTGCTTGACTTCAAGGTTCTTCTAAAGACTCATTAAAAATGGTTGCAGCGGAGATTCTTTTGTTTCAGTTTTCCGTTTTGGAGCGTATGACTTCTCATCCTTCCATCCATCCATTTCATTCCTCCACTAAATATAACCGTCACCTATTCTTTTAACAGGACCGTAACCTACTAACCACATAGCTCTTTTCTTGTATCACCTCCCATAGTCTCACATCCTACACAATGCATTGTGTCTTTTAGACTGCATCAATCAAAAATCTTCTCTAGTGTTTAACACTTTCTCCTTCCCTCCACTCTCTCTACTTCCCAGGTGGGTCTGCCAGAGGAAATGGTCAAACGATGCATGCAACAACTGGGCTTGGCCCTGGACTTTATGCACAGTAAAAACCTCGTGCATCGGGATGTCAAACCTGAGAATGTGCTCCTATTTGACCGCGAGTGCCGCCGCATTAAGCTGGCCGACTTTGGTATGACCCGACGTGTGGGCTGCCGTGTGAAACGGGTGAGTGGCACCATCCCCTATACAGCGCCAGAGGTGTGCCGTGCTAGCCGTGCTGAGGGCTTTCTTGTAACCACCAGTCTGGATGTGTGGGCGTTTGGCGTGCTTGTGTTCTGCATGCTGACAGGCAACTTCCCCTGGGAGGCAGCGCTGCCGGCCGACGCCTTCTACGAGGAGTTTCGGCGCTGGCAGAAAGCAGGGTGCCCTGTGGGAACGTACCCGTCTCAGTGGCGCCGCTTCACTGATGATGCCTTGCGCATGTTTCAGAGGCTGCTGGCCGGTGAGCCGGAAAAACGCTGCGGAGTCAAGGACGTCTTCTGCTTTGTCAAATACGAGCTGGTCAGCGAGCTCAGGCGCAGAGCGTCTTGCAGAGCCAAGAGAGGTGAGAGGTCAAGCTCGGGAGTGTGCACTGGCAGTTGCACTTCCTCCTCATCCTCCGCTTCATCACGTTCCTCCCACAGACACCCTGAGCCCTCCACACCTCCTGGAACATCCTGCCTGCGCCCGGCACCGCTCAAACGTAGTGTCCTCTCCGACCCGCTATCTCCCAGAGAGGAGCCCGGACAGCACCAGTCTCCTGGCCGAGACAAGAACAAGAGCCAGATGGTGATGGCAACTGCCATTGAAATCTGTGTGTGACCACGCTAATGTTAGCAGTGGAGACTAGATGGCTTTTCACAGTAATAACAAGCTGTGGGGAGGTGTTAATGACTACCACAGAGACTCCAGTGAAAAAGGAGAGGTACTTTAACCATGAAAGAGAAGCTCAGGTTCACATCCCCGGCTGTGGAAATGGACATCATCAATCATCGGTACACACTTGGACAGCTTTTCACTGGCACATGCCGTTTAGGTTTTGATTTGTGACCAAAGACTGCTTCCCAAGCTGAGAAGCCATGCAGGCAGTGTTTGAGAGTCCGCTGATGTTGCTAATCTCAGCAGCTCATTCTGCCATCCAGACATTTGTGTTTTCTGCCCATACACTGTGGTGGTGCTAATTATTATATAACTAGATACTACATAAAAACAGATTCTGTCTTTTGTCACTCATCACTTCAAGTCTCTTTACTTGTGTTTATGTTATGTCTCTTTAACATTGTTTATTTATCTCAGAATATTAGCTCCAGGGAGGCTAAAACTTCAGTTGGAGGCCGGTGATCTGGGGGCAATCTACGCAAACTACATTTGACTGCAGTTTCTTAGACTTCCTGACAACTTTCAATGCAGAAAATTAGTCATAGACTTTTTCAAGTGAAAGTGTTATAAAGAGAAAAGGTGGCGCGGGGGGGGGGGGGCCTTAATGTAGCAGTTTGTATGAGATGTCTTTTCATGTAAGTGTTTAGATTTAGAGACATATTCTCAGTGAGGCAGGCATCACCTCAGGACACTTCAGTGGGTCATTTCCTGTTTTATTCTTAATGGAAATCTATTGACTGGCTGGAAGACACATCTGCCACTTTTGAACTGCTCTCAATGAGATTCATTTCCAATGTAACACAATATAATACAGGGATTGTACATATTCTGAGTGAAAGGGGTGGTGAACAAAGAAGAGGAGAAGAAATGTCTTTTTATTGTTTCTTTTCTACCCAATGTGTGTGTTTGGATGTGTATATGTGTGTGTTTCAAATGTTAAAGCACAAGATTTTTGTAAAGGAGGAGAACTCTTAGTGAAAACTACAACTCTATATTGTACATAATTTGATATTGGAGTGCACTGTAGTATGAGGTAGTTCAACTATGTAGCGGTACTAATTTTCTATGACAGGGAAATGGGTTTTAGGGTTTTACAGTTAATATGGGGGCAGCACTGTATGTAGCAACAAAATATGACAGAATGTACAGTATATCACAACAAATTAAATATATAGAAATATGATCTAGAGCCTATCACAAGTATAACATGGTAGCAGCTGCTCTTCTCTTTTTTTTTTGTATTGGTTTGGGTTTTATCTGAACTGGACCAAGTTCTCTTGACACAGGTATGATACACAAATTGTTGAATAGACATCACTTGTTTGTGCATTTTCCTGTCACCATAACTGTATCATGAGCGACATCCGTTTCCTGTGTCAAATCACCGTGCTTCCTGATTGTCAATGAGTACAGCCCATTCTGTCTTCATTCAATCAGTTAAAGCCACTGAGGGCTGCTTTAAGAGGACACTTTACAAATTAATTTCCCAGCATCACAAAAGGTGTTCCAATTATAATAATAATATTTGATTATCAAGATGCAACGGTAGCATACAATCCCAACTGCTCAGAATATGTTGTTGCACCCCCTAAGCTCACCTTTAATTTAATCTTCCTGCCTCTGTATCACTCTAATAGCAGAGCCCGGGTGTTTATTGTGTGGAGGGATGACCTCTGTGTTAGCCATTGCTGTTCTGGGAGCTGATGATTGATCCTGAACTGCGCACAGCTACAGCATCCAAAGACCCACTGCTAATTATGAAAGCATCTAAAAAGCTCAGTATGTTCAGTGTGAATGCTTCGGTGCATGCTCATTACATTATTTTTCTAGCTTGAATTGTGTTATTCATGTCAGGTATGTGTGTGTCTATGTGTGTGTGTGTGTGTGTGTGTGTGTGTGTGTGCTTGTCTTCACTTTCCTTATTTCCCCACTCCTCCCATGACAGCCCATCAGCTCTGTCGCTATAGTGACAGTGCCAGTGCTCTTCTGGTTCGATTTCTGTCCTCTCCTTGAAAATCAAGTCTAATTGAGCCAAAATGAAACAACTGGTCACCAACCCCCCTCCCAGTCACCCACAGCTCTCATGGCAGTTGCTTAGCTCATTATGCTGGATGACACATTTCTGCAGATACACATATTCCTGTATTTTATGAGCCACTTCACAGACCAAAGTCTTTATCCAGTCTCATCAAGGATAATCAAGGCTGTTGATGGTCCCTATCAATTTCCCTGTCTCTATCCATCTGTACTTTCGATTCTGAGGTGGTGACCTGATTGAGGTTGAAGAGTTGTCAAAGGGGTGCATTGTATGCTGAGATGCCGGCTGCCTCATATGATCTTTCAAAAGGTAATCTGTCTCTAGATTGTAGTGGAATGTTAATAAGCGCTGCCCAACATCTTGCTATTTTGCCCATGTGATAATGTGGGATTTACATAGACAGGGATTAGATGGACGGTGTGCATGATGTAATATCAAGTAGGCTAATGCAACTCCATGTAATGCAAATAACTTAATGTAATTTACCGCAACATACCACAAAACGCAACATTATGTAACACCTCATAACATGACACAGTGCAATGTGATTCAACGTAATGTGACGCAATGTAACACGAAGCATTGCACTATGACGCAATGAACCTGAACAATGTACCGTGACCTAATGTAATATGACGCATCGTAACATGGTGCAAAACAACATGACTCAACCTACAGTAAAGGTGCATTCCAGACAGCTATGAACTTGAAAACTTCCAATTCCTTCAAGAAAAACTCCAATGAAATGAGTTCCTACTTCTCAACTCGGAGAAAATCCATCTACACCGACTTTATGAACAAGCATTTGTTAGATGTCACTCAACAATGGCAGCACCCATGGAAGTGCACATTGTAAATGGTAAACCATCAACTAAAAGTCAACATAAATTATATGTGTCTGTATTAATAAAAATAATACATACCGTCATGTAGTAAAACCTGTTGATGTCGAAAAATGTTGCCATGGTTATTTGCCATGTTGGTAACAGAAACAATCTCTGAAAGTCATCTTCTCTGCACAAAAGTTATTCGGGGAAAACCCAAAATGTGAAAATATTAGGAAATATACAACTGACTTTTGCAGATTAACTACTGATGTAGCTAGTTATTTGTTTTTATTAAAGTGGCTGTCTTTTTCATTACCACCAAGGGCCCTGCGGAGAGTTCACTTGTATGTAGTAGACCTGGCAAAGAAACATCAGTTTGTCATGGTCGGCCATGTTTTTTGTTTACGTTTGGCGTCGTGCACCTGGAATACTTTGAGGTCGGAAGTTGGGAATTTCCACTGGGAAATTCCGTCCTCCAACATTGACTGGAATGCAACATAACATGAGGCAACTTCATATGACACAACATTACAAAACTTACGTGTACATGTAGCCTCCAACTTGACAAGTGACACAGCACGCAGCTGTGGCTTTGTTAAACATAATAGCCATTAGCATCATTAGACTGTCAGTTGTTTTCACGGACTGTTCTGGCAGGATTTGTTAAGTTTAATGACGTAGTGTCATATTACATAATTTTTTTTCAAAGCTCTAGGGAGTAGCCTTCCATTAACCCAGTTTATCCTGATCCAATAATCAAACTGTTTTCTGCCAGAAAGTGTTGTTGTATAATCCAATGTAAATACTGTATGTATTGTGTCTTTAACAAATCCAAAAAAGAACAAACTGTTAACATATGTTGAAATAAATTTATGCACCACATCTTATGGGTCCAGGGCACTTCTTTGGGTAGTTCGAATTACTGTGGTACTGTCTATTTTTTCTGCCAGTGTAGGCATAGCTAATTCAGCCCAGCTTTGCATGATCCCCACACTGCACATTAGATGAAGGTCAGCTTGAATCACATGTGAATTCCAGAGGCTTTGGTCTGGTTCGCCAGCAAGCCCCCAGACTATTTTAATATGCTGTCTTCCTTCTGAAAGCCCAATTAACACATCTGTAGATAGGAGTTATCTGCTGCCCTCAAAGAGCAAATGAGTTCAAGGGCGGTTAGAATATGGCACTGAAGAGGAGAACAGTTATCAGCCCACTGCCCCTTCATACTCAGATGTTATGTCAGAGTGGAGGAGTTTGTTCAAGTTGTTATCAGACTGAGTTTAGGCAGTGGTGGTAAGCTGTGGTGTATCTGCCACTGAGAAAAGCTAATCAGTTAAGACAGTGCAAGAGAAAGGAAAGGTCAACCATGACACACAGGGCTTGTGTACTGAGTGGAAGCTTGTCCTTTGTGATAGCCTATTCTCTGCCCTTTAAGGGCTACAGCAGCCTAGTGGCAATGCAAGAGTCCTAAATTGTGTTAGTCCCAAAGCTCAGTTTAGGAGATGGAAAATGCTAAACTCAGGTTGAGCCAAAAAGTGGAAGCATTTAATGCAGGCTACATTTGAATTGAAAGGGTCTGGTCACCCAAATCACAAAAACGCATTTTTTCTAAAGCATCCAAAAGGGACATTTTTCTCAGGATGATTTACGCAACTCTCTGCATAGCTAGATACCAACAGGGTTAAATAGGAAAATACTTTTTACCCCTCAATTGGGCTGAAATGACCCTGTGAAGGTTCAGCAATGCTGGATTATTCCTTAGCTGCAGCTTTTAAAAGACATTCCACTAAACCAAATTGATTCCCAGGACTGCTGGAATCTGGATGTTAAGCTTTCAGTAGGTGGTCCAGAGCGTGGACGGTGAGGAAAGTGATCTTTCTGGATGCAGCTGTCTCCATGAGATCAAGTGTTAAATCCTCAGTTCTGCTCTCTCAGCAAGGGCTAATGTCGGTAACATGAGGTGACTGCAGACCATTCACAGTCCTGATTCACATCAGCATATCTCAACTGTCAATTGCCAGGTTTCACCATGATCTCTATGATGTATCGCTTGGACAAATATAACAACATTACAAGCAAGGGCCAGCAAAAACTCTTCCCCCAAAAATCCCACTCATACTCTCAATTTGATGGTATCAAAGCAAGAAAGGCGTGGCGGAAAAAAAAGGCTCAAATAGGTCAAATCGCTTCACTGGGGTGTGTGAATCAAAGTGAACTCGAAGAAAAAGAAATCATTCAGGTGCTCTTGCAGCACTCACTCCAAGTGTAGCTGAATTGTTGAACATTTTGAGGATAATTTTAATGAAACAAGTAAATCTTAAAATGTGTATTTAGCTTATAAGCTCGGACAGAAAGTGCTCAGCTCAAACATCTGGCTGTGTATGTAGCTCACAACATAAAAATTCTGCCTGGTAACACTTAAAATACTGTATATGTTTTCCAGAGTTCTCACAGAGGAAGACGAAGACATATTTGTGCAAACCGAAGTCCCCGGCATGGAATTACTGAGCATTTCTTGTCATGCTGGTGTACAATAAAAATATGTAGCTGTTATGTTTTTACATAAACCACCTAAAGAAATTCAGCTGTGTAAGTGGGCACGCAAGTATAGGCAAAGCATTCTTCTGGAGGTTGAATGCATAGTAAACAAAGAACAGAGATATTTTTAAGTTTTCTAAGTTGCAGACTGCAGAGTAATCCCAGGGGACATATTGTACAGTAATAAACCTCCTGCATCACCTCAGCTTCCTGCCTCTGCATCTAGAGATGAATCACTCTGAAACCGTCGGATGCACCATGAACTATTCTTCTGTCCCTGATGCATTTTGCAAAACTCTGCAGACATGACGCTGGAAATGCAGCCTAAGATTCAAATAGTGATAGTGATCTCAGCAGGGGTTGACTGTGAAGGGATGTTCCCTGCTCCCTCAGATCTAGACTCAGGCGTTCATGTGAAACAGTGTCTGATCACAGCTGGAGAGCTGGGAAGAGAAAGGAAAAGAGAGGGAAAAGTGCCAGATCAGAGAGGAGGGAGAGGGCTACAAACAGGAAAGGATGTGTCAAGTGGGACAAATGTGTGTGCTAGAGTTGGAGTCACACAAGGACAATGCAAGTGTAGTCCAAACCGTGTACAGTCAAAACAGTGTAGTCATGAGAAAATAACCTGAATTTGTTCTGTTTTTAGGTCGCTGCAAACCTGTATGCCATCAGAAACCTATTTCTGAGTACTGTGTGTTGCCTGAGGTATGCCACTAAATTTTGTCAGTGCCAGACATAAACTCTCAGACAGTATGTGGTCGTCTTCCACCATTGCTATAGCAACTGAGACAATCCCAGTTTAGAAGAGCTCTGTATTTTCTTGTTTTAGAAACCTGCGCCAGATTCCTTGCTGTGGAGCTACTGTAGGAGCACTAACTGAGTATTTGATTGTGTATTTCTGTTTTTGGTTTATAACACTGAAACATTTTGTTCTTTATATTGGAGTGGGTGTTCTGTCTCCAGCACGGAGGGCTCATTAGGCTGGGGGATGCCTGTTTGTGCTGCATTTGACCATTTCTTGGCCTCAGTATACAACTGGGTTCCTCTGTACCGACAAGCATCCAGTACAGTCTGTAGAGACTACAGCCTACAGCAAACAATACTACATGTACATGTGTATTGTGAATCCTGCATCATGCAATGAATGTACGATAGCATAAATTTTCTCCAAAATGCAACAATAAATTTTAATTTATCTTTTTACAACTATTTTTCAAAACATCCTGATAACTACTGAGCAGATTGCCACCTGAAATTTGCTATGATCGGATGCAATGACCCTTTCTCTAGTGCTGCAATCAGGCCAACACATGTAAAGAAAAATCGGTAACACTTTCTATGAAGGTCATCGCTATAATGACTTATGCATGTATTTATAACACGATATAATGCGTCCATAAGACATTATAACAGTTGTTATAATCACTTACAAACATGCATTACATGCTATAGCAAAGTTCATAACGTATTATGACCTGTTGATTTAATGTTTTATAACTAATAGTAATACCAGTTTATGTCAATGTGCGGCAAGAATCTCTGACCATGTTCCATGACACATTATAACCACCGACTCTGCCTCGTTATGAATACAATTTAGTCACAATTTAGAATTAGTGATAGCTTATAGTAATGTTTAATGTTATATAGCATGTCTTTGTTTGCTTTTAGTAAAGTGTTAAAATATCTATCCCTGTATAATATATTACAGGTAGACATAATACCATATGAACTAATTATAAGACCTTATAACACGTAATTGTTTGCTTTAATCTGATCTGTATGAAGTTTGAACATTTTGCAGTTTAGCACAAAAACACAACATAATTACATCAAGAAAACTCATTGTCAGGGTGGTGAAAGATCGCTCAAGAGAAGACCTGCTGCCGACCAACATCATGTAAGAAGAGGCTCAGATGTTGTCACAGATAAATGGCGAGCCTATGGACAGGCCCTAACAGATCCAGCGCCTAATGCATGTTTGTAAGTGATTATAATAACTGTTATAATGTCTTATGGACGCATTATATCGTGTTATAAATATATGCATAAGTCATTATTGCGATGACCTTCATAGAAAGTGTTACCAAAAAGCCTAAATCTAATAGGACGATTGCCATAAAATGTACTGATAGCATCCATGGTCTCATCTATTGCAATCTAATCTAAGATTGTGGGTTTAATAGCATTTTAGATGGATTTTAAATGCATGGCGGAAGCATGCTGTACACTGTTAAAAAAAAATGTGAAAAAACGGAAATATTCTGGCAGCTGGGGCGCCGGAAAAATACTGTAAAATAACAGTAAATAACTCACTCGTAAAAATACGGAAATATTCCGGCAGCTGGGGCGCCAGAAAAATACCGTAAAATAACAGTAAATAACCAACTCGTAAAAGAACGGAAATATTCCGGCAGCTGGGGCGCCAGAAAAATAACGCAAAATGACTCGTAAAAATACGGTAATATTCCATAATGACAAGTCTGTAATTTTACATAAAATCTTGTGCAATTTTTGGGGATTTTATTGTTTAATTAAGAACATATAAACCTGTTAAAACAATTAAATTACCTTTAAATATAGTTGAACACTGCTATAATACAAATAATCAGGCTTAAAATTTATAGTAGAGTGCTGCTTTTAATTGAGTTTTATTATATAATTTCACATTCTTGTTAATGTAATCAATATATATGTAAAAAAGAATGATACAACACCCGCAAATACTAGATTTTCCTTTAATAAAAGTGTCAAAATACTGTTCTAAAACTGGTAATCAGCTGTGTGTGTGTGATCATTGGACTTTTGGACCATTCTTCTAGTTCTTCTAGAAGGGCATTTGTAAGGTCAGGGACAGATGTTGGATGAGAAGGCCTGGCTCGCAGTCTCCGCTCTAATTCACCCCAAAGGTGTTCTATTGGGTTGGGGTCAGGACTGTGCAGACCAGTCAAGTTCTCCACACCAAACTCGCTTATCCATGTCTTTATGGACCTTGCTTTGTGCACTGGTGCGCAGTCATGTTGGAACAGGAAGGGGCCATTCCCAAACTGTTTCCACAAAGCTGGGAGCATGAAATTGTTTTGGTATGCTGAAGCATTAACAGTTCCTTTCACTGGAACTAAGGGGCCAAGCCCAACCCCTGAAAAACACCCCCACACCAAACTTTACACACTTGGCACAATGCAGTCAGGCCAATACCATTCTCTTTGCAACCGCCAAACCCAGACTTATCCATCAGATTGCCAGACAGAGAAGCGTGATTCGTCACTCCAGAGAACACGTCTCCACTGCACTAGTGTTTAGTGGCGGCGTGCTTTTCACCATGTATCCGACGCTTTGCATTGCACTTGGTGATGTAAGGCTTGGATGCAGCTGCTCGGCCATGGAAACCCATTCCATGAAGCTCTCTACGCACTGTTCTAGAGCTATCTGAAGGCCACACGACGTTTGGAGGTCTGTAGCTCTTGACTCTGCAGAAAGTTGGCAGCTTCTGCAGATGCACTGACCCCGCGCTGTGATTTTATATGGCCTACCCATTCAAGGCTGAGTTTCTGTTGTTTCAAATCGCTTCCACTTAATTATAATACCACTAACAGTTGACCTTGGAATATTTAGCAGTAAGGAAATTTCACAAATGGACTTGCACAGGTACCAAGCTTGAATTCACTGAGCTCCTGAAAGCAACCCACTCTTTCACAAATGTTTGTAGAAGCAGTCCACATGCCTAGGTGCTTGATTTTATACACCTGTAGCCATGGAAGTGATTGGAACATCTGAATTCAATGATTCGGACAGGGTGTCCCAATACTTTTGGTAATATAGTGTAAACTGTCAGATCACACAGTCCTATTTATCAATGCAGTTATATTGTAAGTCAAACGCTGTCAAGCTTTTTGGATGTAAGGAACGTCAAGCTAGTGTAGATCATCTGCCTTTTGCTTATTGCTCACACTTAATGGAAGAGCTGGTGGTGGAGGGGGAGTGGTTATCTGCTCTGTCATTTTTGCAGCCATGTAGCCACCAGACTTTCTGTGGAGAGGGCTATGGACTAACACATCTCCAGAATTTGGTCACCATACCAATTATTAAGGGAAACTTACTTAATGTCTTGCAGACCTTGGATAGATATACTGTTGGTTTTGTTTGCCGTTGTTTATGTCTTCCAATTGAGCTAAGAACCCAAGTGGTTTCTTTAGGTCATCCAGGGGTGTTGTTGTGCAAAGTCAGTTGAATCTGAAAATGTACTTTTGGCTTGCATACCAAAAACTTGCAAACAAATGGATTCATTTGGACTGCCAAGAAAAACTTCACATTCGCACTTGTCTTCTTTTGGACTTCCCAAACTCCCGTGCACACAGTTGTGCACTGCCTTGCAAGGCCAGGTGGACCTAATTCAGCAATCAGCTGTAGCACTCCTGGGGCAGAACTAGAGGACAGAAAAGGAACAAGGATGCACAGCACAGAGAAACACATACAGCAAGAACAACATTTACCAGATACAAAAACTGGCTTTAGAAAGTCATAAAATATCATATTGAAACCAGGGAAGTCTTTGGATTGTGCATTAAAACCACCATTTCCCCCTCCTATGAAAGCAAAATGCCAGCATTTTAAGAAATACTTTCCAATTACTTTACATTCAGATTGCACTTTAATCTTGGAGCTGTGTCTAACAGTATCCAAAATATTCTTTATATTGACCCAATTAGGTTTCTAATGAATAGATCTGAAAATGTCGTCAATAAGGTATATAAAAACTAAACTACTTTTGTTTCAGGAGAACAATTCTTTACACTGAAATGGTTGACTTGTGTGGCTTATTTGTTGTGAGCATGGAACTGAATAAATGGTCTATAAATAGTATCAGATGTGGGAATTTGTATTGTGGTGGTACTCTAAGAGGTCTGTGGGGTGGAGATGGCGCAATAGATAAGACACATGGCTTTGGTGTGAGAAACTTGGGTTCAATCCCTGACTGTGACCCATCCACGTGCGACCTCAATTGTAAGTCCCTTTAGATGAAAGCGTCAGATAAATGTTTGAGTTTGCTCAAATTAAGTAAATTTAAGGTAGTCTGAAACTTTCATAAGTAACCCTAGTACAAAATTACTCAAAATGGGTTTCTGGTCTCTATTATAGGATAAATGGATTTATGTAAAATAATGTGAACATGTAGTAATTTTTAATTATGAAAAAACTGGGTTTAAATGTGTTTACTTTAGGTTTTGATAATACACCTATAGCTAAGACTTCAATCAAGTATCTGTAAAATGGCATTAAAATTGATTTTTCATCACAAACCTGTAATTTTACAGGAAGTTTTCTTTTTTAACCACATTAAAATGTGTGAATGCCTGTCATTTAACAATAAATTAAATATTACCTTTCTGTAATTTTACCACTTTGGGGCAATTATATAGTATGTTAATCTAAATTGTAATCTAAGAATTATAATAAAAGTCAAAAGCTGTGAAATTACAGTAATTATGGCTGTTTTCAATGATCAAAACTGTGTTTCGACAGTTTAACAATACTTGTAGACAATATATACTGATTAAAATAACATTTATTCAATGTTTTTATTTTCCAAATATCCATAATTAAAGGAGATATTTGTGAATTAACAAGAAAATCTATGTCAAGTTACAGAACAAATGTTTTTTGCTACAGTTAACTGTTACTAATTGTACCAAGTTTAAGAAATGTTTTTACAGTTTTAAACTTATTTTTAACAGTTTTTTCTTTTAGATAATAAAAATAATATTTGTGAAAATACGGGAAATTCCTGAATGTATTGTAACAGTTTGTTTACATTAAAAAACCCAATATTTTTTTTTAAATAACAGAAATGTTATGGTTAATCACAGCAACAGGTTATTTTACATTAGACATGTAAATTAGACATGTAAATTCACAATTTTTTGATATTTTCATGTTTTTCAAAAATACAGGAAAAAAACTGTGAAATAAAAAGGAATAAAACTTTAAAATTACAGATTTTTTTTTACAGTGTAGTGTAATTAAAGGGATCCTGAAAAAAGCACAGCCCAATATTAAAACATCAAAAAAGTTTCTGAATAACAGGTGTTAATGTGAGCCAAGAGACAAAACATTATAAAGGTAATTTTAAGAAGCTGTGTGTTTAATTAGAATGTTACGTGCTTTACACTCATATCAGGGCTCAGATGGCCATGAACTTTGTCTTAATCCTGTTTTACAGCTTGAATTCACAAGCCGCATTTGAATTCTGTCAATCATGAAGACCCCAGGAAGCTCCATATTTTCAGTCATGTCCATACAAGAACCCCTCAGGGCGGTAATAATCCCTGCATTTTTAAGCCTAAATGTGTACTGCTGGCTGCCACGAGACCTGCGTGTGCCACCCACCAACATCTGTCACCTCCCACGCGTCAATTCTTCCAGCTCTTCACCTTCAGCCTGAAGGACAAATCCACAACGTTATTATGTGTCGACAATCTTGGATGTTCCCCTTCCACCAGGAAAGCTTAATGATATGTCTCGTTACACCAGAATGCATAGGTAAAATTTGGCTGAATGACAAGAAGAAACTGAAATATGAGCGCAAATATGAAAGAAAAAAAAACAACAACAGAGAAAACAAAACAATTGAGAAGAAAATAGATTGATCTCAGGAGAGAAAGTTTTCATTTATTTAAGTAATCCTTTATAAGGTCTTTTTTGCGAATAATAATAGGCCTAACACAACAACAATCTTATTTACTAATTAATCTAAGTTATAATTAATCTTATAATGGTATTACTGCACTCCATGGCTGTACATCTGATGGTACTTCAAGTTACACTGGATTTGGGTACCTGATACAGTCAAGTAAATGCAAAGAGGAGGAGATATTTACACACTGATAATAAGTTAAATAATATGTATTAATGCAAGGTTTCACTATTTTGAGAGATATCCATAGAAACACCAATAAATGTTCCAGGTGAGAGACAGGAAATGTTGTTAAATGTCTGACTCTACAGAAAAGTTAATGCAGTTTGATTCTGGGAGACCAAAACCAGCTACCAACTAACTAACTTTAGCTAAACAGCTGCCAATGTGGGCAAATGTGGGATCACGGGAAATGATAAAAATATGTTACATTAATGCCGGTTCCACAACAATGTCTTTCTAAAGTTTGCTAACATTAGCTATGGTAATCTATGGGTCACTATGTACTGCTTATGTGTTCATCTTTCATCTATAAGAGTATTAATGTGCTATTTCTTTGAAAGATTTGCATGCTCTCATTTTTAAGCAATAGTTTGAGATTTTTTATTTGTCTCCATGAAATCTAGATGAGAAGAATACCCCAGTCATATCTGTCCAGTACATATCAGCCTACAGCTAGCGGCCAGTTAACCGAGCAAGGGAAAAGCTAGCTTGGCTCTCTCCAAAGGTAACACGTGGATCTACCATTTCTAAGCTCACCAATTAACATGTTAGCCTTTTCCCATATTTACTGTGTTTATGCTAAGCTAAAATAACCAGCAACTAGTTTCACATTTACTATACAGACATGAGAGGTATATAATCTCACCCTGGGCAAGAAAGTCAATATGAGTATTTCCCAAAATGTAGAACTATTTGTATGTTTGTGGAAGCAATTATAGCTATGAAGGGTGGAAATGTTATGTTGACATATCAAAATGACTGCAAACACTTGAGTTAAGCCAGTCTTTTTAACATTTAAATGTCTTAGGGATGATTTTTTCATTAACGTATGGCAGCCTACTTTTTTTTTTTAATAGTTCCTTTTCAGCAAGGGAGAAGGCAGAACTCCACAGCTCATCTTGGAGGTCAGCATCGGTGACACTGAGACAGACATGCTGAAACACAACATAATAATCAATCATAACCCAAAACTTTTTTTTTTCTTCACAGTAAACATCACAACTCACTTTTGGATTGTGGAAGACAATAGCATCGTCCGCATGTCACTGCCAGCTTGTAAATTGCAAAGACCCCTGGGATGAAGCTCATGCGCTTCTCATAATCAGTGTCGTTGCTTTCAATTATCTCCTAATGAGTTTCGGTAACAAGTGGGGAAACAAGAGGTGCAGCTGTGACAGAAGAATTACAGCTAGCGGCTCTGCAGAGATGATTCATGTCCACCACAATTCCCTGTTAGCAGGAAAGCAAACCATCATCATGGGCTGGACATGGGAGGTGATTTCCTACATTGTCTTGATTGGAAAATTTAAATGGCTTTCTGTTCGGCTAAGACAAGCAGAGATTAATCACTTCCCCTGATTACAAACAGACTTCAGCTAGATTTACTTTCTGTAAGAAAGCCAATACTTGAGCTGCCCACCTCAATAGCTGTGACATTTAACAACAAACTATAAGGTAGGAAACTCTTTCCATCAGTGCTTTCTTTGCAGCCCTGTTCACTGACTCCCCTCTGGTCAGTCTCTCAATTAGTGTGAGGGGTGTTTAAGACACCTGCCAAGACATGGATTTTGTATTATTGAGAAAATTGCATGTCGTCGACGTGGATTGTCCCCCTTGGTAAGGTCCCCTCACTGCCTGCTGAAAGACTGTGTGGCTGTGAATGCACCTGTGGTGAGTAAACACCACAACAGTCTCTTCTCCCTTCCCATGATCAGCCACAGCCAAGGCTCTTTGTCAAAGTACTGGAAGTCTCATTTTAACACATTAATATATAACTACAAATTATTTCTGTAATTTCTTTACATTTGCTTGATTTGGAATATGTAGTAATGACTTTGTGTGGGCTACTCCAGCAATTAAGCATTGCACTTACATATAGTGCATAGGAAACACAAGACATCCTGATTTTTATTTCCAAGCTCTAAAAACCCAGAAATAGTTAATGTTTGCCCTGCCTCTTGTGTCTTGGTGTGTGGCGCTTCCTGTCTCTGTGTTGTGTGTTCCTTGTGTCATTCATTCTGTTTTACTTTGGTATTTTCCTCTTCTCTCTGGCCACATCAGCTGTGGCTCAGGAGGTAGAGTGGATTGCCCGTTAATCGGAAGATCTCGACGGTTTAATCCCCGGCTCCTCCAGGCTGCATGTCGAAGTGTCCTTCAAGATACTGAACCCTGAATTGCCCCTGGTGGCTGTGTGTGTGAATGTTAGTTTCTGTTTGAGCACTTCGGCTCAGTGCATGAATGTGTGCGAATGGTGAATGCGATGTAGTGTAAAAGCGCTTTGAGTGGTCGCAAAGACTAGAAAGGCGCTACACAAATACAGAGCATTTACATCCCTTTCTGCTCTTGTGTGTTCTCATGATTTTGAAGCTAAACTTGACACAGCAACTATTTTTGATTCATTGCTTCAGTTATATTTTAATGCCCATCACCCACTGGTTGAAGCTTTTCAAATGTGAGGATTTCACTCCTAGTCATGTATGATAGAAAAATAAATATCTTTGGTTTCTGACTGTTGATCAGACCTAACAAGCAGTCTAATGATGTCACTTTGGGCTCTGGAGGACATTTCATAGACTAAAGGGTTAATCAATTAATTGAGAAAATAATTGTCAGACTAATCTGCAATGACAATAATCATTATCACCCATAATACAACTCTTCTTTTCTTTAGACCCTACTCGATGGTTGAAAGCCAAATGCTAGATGTCATTTGAGTAAGTAACTCAACAAATCTCCACCGGAGCCACTGGAGCTATTACAAACACTTTTAATTCTGTGTAGTACTCCTAATGATCATCTTTGATTTCTCTCAGCCCCATAATGTACTGTATACTATGACATTGCAATTTTTTCCTGGGTGTTGCCCGAAAAATGCACCCATCAATAATACAAACTGTGCAAAGACTGTCACACCACTGTATGATGTTAGATTGATCAGTCACAATAGACAAATAGCAAATGGATAGCTTCACTACCACAAAACCATGTAAATTCAGTGCCAAAGAGAAGAATCAGCAGAAAAAAAACAAATAAATATGATTTGGTGAATTTTACCACTAATTTCTAGAGCGTACGCACTCACAAACCCACTGCATGCGCCGATGCTCGTGGGCTGGATTGGTACAAAAGTGGCTATTCAAACAAAATAATTAACATTTAATACAACTTTCATTGACCTTACTCAACCCAGATATAGATGGCTGGTCACTACATCTTGTACCTGTATCCTGTTTACAAAAATTATTGTGAGAATTGTTTAAGGCTTCTCTCTACAGCCAGTTAGGTCAGATGGCTGACTCACAAGGTTATGCGAAATTAAATACTTTGTATCAGTGTAAGAGCTACTGAGTGGTGGAAATGCATTGTGTCCAATTTTCTAGTTATCTTCACTGAAGGACATTACTCTTCTGCCAATATGATCCCTAGATGATTTCCTTGAAGGCGCTCAGTTACCTATGTGTCTGAGTGCCGACATATGACCTTGAGCGAGTATTAAATGTGCTTTATTTTTCCTGAGTCCTATGAAATACAGAAGCAAAAGCTTTCACCTACAGGTAAATGCCTGACTTGATTTTGAGAGCATTATTTCCCATATAATTTGGCTTGATGATTGTTCACTGTGCAAAACAGGAAACCTCAAAACTGCACACAACTTCTGGATCTCACTGTTGGTGTTGCCTGGAGCCACAGTGAAACAGAGAATGAAGCTGCAGAGACTTCTCTGCATGAGGTCCCCGCTAGTGAAAGAATTCATTTATTTTAGTTGTTGTGTGACATAGTTGTGGAAGAAGATTAGAGCAGTGTGAGACAGTATTGGAATTTGTCACTTGAGTGGTAAAATAAAATGTAAATGGTTGAGATGAATTTTAAACAGCATGACATTAAATTTCTTTTTAAGCATACACTTAGTGGTGAAAGTAAGTACATTTACTAAGTAATGTACTTAAGTGCAATTTTGGAGGTACTTGTACTTTACAAGTATTTCAGTAACAATTTTATTTATTTCATGTGTCTGAAAGAATTTCTTAATGTCTTGGGAGGTTTCCTGAATGTAAGTATGTAAAATCTTAATCATTTAAAGGTTCAGTGTGTAATATAAAGAAGGATCTATTGACAGAAATGCAATTTAATATACATAACTATGTTTTCACCTTACATAATGAACCAATATGTTTTTTTTAACCTTAGAATGATCCATTTATATCTACATACACCGCAGGTCCTCTTACATAGACGTCGCCATGTTTCTACAGCGCAAACGGAGAAAAGGCGGCTTCGTCATTCCGTTGAATACATACAAACAAGAACAACAAGAAGAACAAGTAACGTTAGTATTAGTAGTTAGTTTAGTCAGTTTAGTCATTAGTTTATTAGAAGAAGAAATGACAGAATTTTGTCTGTAATTTTCTCCATTATTCGCATCAAATAACATTTTCTTTCCATGAAGCTACAGAAATTATGTTCCCATTAAAGAAACCGTTACCAGTTGTTACGACCCTATGGGTCGTGTTTGGGTTGGGGTTGTGTGTTCCTTCTCCCTCTCAGGTAGTGCATGAGTGAGTGGCAGCAGGTGTGCCTGATCTCCACTCAGTGCCTGGAGCATAAGGCTTAGTTTTTTCACAGCAGGGGTCTGTTTCCTTTTCTACCTGTTGCGACCACACCGAAGACAACACCTGTGAGCAGACCGCTGCCAGCCCGTCAGCCCAGCGGACAGAGGCAGCCTATTCAGCCAGTGGGTTGAACACCAGCGTAGAGCTTCTGTGAGTCCAGAACAGTGTCTGGTCACCTCCGGTTCATTTAGTTTTGAATCTTGCTCTCTCAGTTACTTACCCAGTGTTATTGTTGCCTTACCTTGTTGGCTCACTGTCTCCTTTTGAGAAAGTAGTTTTGAGTTGGTTTTCCTTTTGTTGAATATTGAATAAATACACACATAACCCTGACTTCCTGTCCTCTTTTGCCCCGGTTTTTATTTCAAATATCGTTGCTCCTCCTCCCCCTGGACGTACCTTCCGGAGGAACCTTTTATAATTTATATATAATTTTTTTATTATTATTATTGAGGTGAAGATTTACAACAGTGTCTGGCATAGTCACAGATCACCAAATATCAGTGCTAACAGGAAACGGAGCACGCTTTAGGAAGAAGAAGAAAATAATTTAAGAGAGAAGAAAATATGTACATAATAGTACAAATAAAATACAAATAAAAAAATAGACAGGATAAAGAAACAATAGTAAAACAGTTATGGGGCTTCAGATAATTTTAAGGCATCAATAAAATCAAGAAGTTTTTTTTGCTGTTTTCTTCTTCATGAACAACAGGGACAGGGTAGTATAATGCAAATTCTTTCTTGAAGACAGTGAAAAGAGGCTGTGTTTTCAAACATTTACATTTGTGGATGGAAAAAGTAACCCGAGATAATTAAAGTTTAAAAGCAGTTCATAGTTTTTGTCCTTTGTTATAAATCCAAATGTGATGTTATCTCTAGTGAAATTGGAGAGAGACTGGAGATAAGGTTCCAGCCAATCATACATGTCACACCAGAATGTGTTCCTTCTGAAGGAACCTAACACCAGTATTTCCATTGTTTACTTAATACTTCTACTGTGCTACATTTCAGAGGGAAATATTGCACTTTTACCTCTCTACAACACATATTTAAAACTCTACATAGTACAGTAGTAGCTTTTCATATGACCATTTTACATATAAAACAAGTTATCTTGTGAAATATGTTGCACTGTTATATATTTATTGACCACTTAAGGGTATGTTAAAGTAGACAATTAGCTCCATTGACCTAAGGCATCCCTAATAATAAAACAATAATAAAATCTAACATACATACAGTAATACTATATAAGTTGCGCCACCACTGCACACAGTGCCCTAGAACTGCTGCAGTGATAGGGTGGATACGCAGGCTGATTCAGAATGTGGCTGAAAATAGAAAAGAACTGAAAAAAGTTATGTTTGTGCTACAGGTCGAGATCCGAGTGAGTCATACAGTACACCCCTGTGAATGAACTGAAGAAGTGAATCACGCTCACTGATTTCACTACTGGCAGCCTCACACTGCTCTGGATCTCTTGTCACAACCTGTGATCTCAGTGTTGTTTCTGTAAGATGGAGGACAAAGTTTGATTGGAGTGTTAACGCACCCGGTTGGTGTCGACGAGGTGATTAAAACAAGTCCCATGCAGTCTGAAGTGGTTGCTTTGCATCTGGTGTAAACACACCCGCCTATGTTGCCAGGGTAATTTCGATTCATCGCCATGGTTGGCAACAGGATATGACTGGATGCTTGTTTGTCATTAAATTGGCTGAGGAGAGGAACAGCTTTCATGAAGCAAACAGGAATCCTACGGAGAGAGCCATCCACTCCCTGTAAAAGATAATACATCATGAAAAAAGATGAGACGCTTAGGAAAACCAGTAGCTTGGAGGATTTCTTGTTTGACTTTATTTGAGTGTTTTGTGTTAATAAAATGAAATAAACGACTCGGCAATACTCTTCTCAAAGCAGGAGCCAATAGGAACAATATCTCTGTATCTCATTATCTGCATTAACACTAAATGTACAGGGCGGCATAGATGCCCTCATTAATTATCTCATTGTGTATAGTGTAATTAAGACAGTTGTGCTTGCGCTTCGATTTTAACACATCATTAAAGTGAGCCGAGGGTCTGCTGGAGCACTGGAGGATATTGCTTGGCTGATGAGGTCACCAAACAACTGAAGGTCAAACTGATTTCAAAGCAGAAACTTTAAAAGCAGCATTTTTCAGAACCTGAAGCCTTGAGGCAAACAGAAAAACTCACTGCTGTGCACGGAGACAGATTGATTATGATTGTATGAGCTGGAAAAATGCTCCTTTCCCCTGTCATATCTGTGATATTCAGACCGAGAAGCGAGGCAATTTCTCTTCCCCTTTTCAAACAGGAGCACTCAGTCTTTGCACTTCATTCAGAACATAAATAATTTCATTCAGGGTGAGATGAGGTCTTTGCTCCAAAGGAACCCTGGTTGTCAACACAGAGGGAAATAATACCTATCAAAGTAGCAGTGTGTCCAATGAATTACTTCCCTTCTCTTACACTGACAGGTCCTGAAAGAGTATACCTTCGTCTGAGCAATGGGCTGCTTTTAATAAAAAGGGAACAAGAGGCCACAGAAATGTATATCCAAATAAATTAAATGCTAATTCAAGTTTTTCTGCCTCTCACACTGGCCTGAGCAACTTGGCCTTAAGGAGGGATTGAACCAACAAGCCTGGGTTTTATGGACAATCTGCTTTGTGAATGATCCTCTTGGCTGCAGAACATCTGGTTTATAAAAACTACTAACTAATTAACAACTATAAATTGTTGCTGTCCAATGACAAGTATGTATCTCTGTGTTCTTTTGAATTTGTAAGATAAACTGAAAGATTAAGTATCACCTCAAGGTTGAGAAATTCCTCTACATTTTAAAATACTTAAACCATTAAAAAACCCATCTATATTTGAAAAATACATTGTTACAAAAGTGAAAACGGCTCTGTTGTAACTTAGCTCATTTTTAACACCACAAATGTATTTCCACCAACAATGTAATCTGTCTGTGCGGTGATGCATCAGTATTAAAAATGAATAATGTAATGTATAATAATGGATCGGTCAGGCAATTTTTCAGACTTTCTGCTAATATTTTATACTAGCAGAAAGTCATTTTTGTTTATACAGTAAAGAATCTGAATACTTCTTCCACCCATGTTTATCCCCTGACTATCCCTAGAATAACAGTGGTTCAACCTTAATATTCTTCGTGCTACACACTAGCTGTTTACTGGTATATACAGTATACATGGTATGTATGGGTGTGATAATCACTGTAAAACCAACTTGACCTGATAACTCTTGTTATCTGGAACAAACCATGCATAGTTACAGTATGATGTAATTTCCTGCTACACTTTTCCGTCAATGTTTAAGAATAATGAGAACTGTTGTCTTCACCTATTGATTACATAAGTTTCACTGGGCTGAATTCACATGAGAATGTCTCTGTCTGAACTCTTGCCAGTTACATCAGAAATGAGTCTGGAAAAAGATCCAGCTCCACCTACAGCAATCAGACCAGAGCTGTAATCAGGGCCCATGAAGCGCAAACTGAACCTGAGAATAAGCCCAGTCAATGCAATAAAAATAAAAGCATTACCAGCACCTGATTGAATATCAAATGACCCATTGTGTCCTCTATATCAGGATCAGGTCACACAGATATAATTGCAAAATGTACTTAGGTTCTGGTTCAAGCTTGTTACACAACACACTCTGTGTTTGATTAAATTTTGTCACATTACGTAAGCATTTTCTTGAACGCTGGCTTGCAGGAAACAGGAAAAGAGTTTAAAATTTAATCGTTCTTAAAGTACTTTGGCCTGTCTGATAGAACTGGCTGAGTCTTGGCAAGGTTGGCCCGAATCAAAACAGATGGAGCAATGCAGGGGAGCAATTTGGAAGTTAAAAGCAGCCTCGACTGTAAACATTTATGGCGGTCCTCATTTTGAAAGCAGATTAGACTGACAGTGCATTTCAGGTAAACCATCCAAACTTTTTTCAACTTTATTTATCGTGAATTACAATATAGTGTAATAATAGTCAGATACATACAAATACACAATACAATGTCAGACAGCCCATATACACCACATAAAATACAAACACACAAAAGGACCTACATAAACTTGAAAAAGACATATAGAGAAGTAAAAAAAATTACACAAAAGGGGTAAATTTATTATACAACAACAATAGAAAGACCATAAAGTAACTGTTATGGTGTCAAGGAAGCTCATCAAATTCACTTTTGTAACAGTCAATAAATGTGTTGCTTTTCTTACTGTTCATCAGGGAAAGAAATTTGAAAAGTGACTTAAATTCCACTAAAATAAAGAGGGAATGAGGGTTGAGATCCTAAGAATTTCTGCTTATGAATGAAAAATTTCCCCAGTAAAAAAAAAAAGTTTATCACATAAATTACAGACTTATCCTTATTGTTGTCCTAGTACATATTAAGTCCTTAACAGAAACATATAAGTGACCATGAAGGGATGGGAAATGAAAGACCAAACTTTCTTTGTGGAATTACATTGAAAGAAAAGATGAATAAATGTTTCATCAGGGCGTCCACAAAAGGAGCAGGAGCTATCAACATCAACATTTCTGGATATTATAGAATTTACAGGATAGATTTTATGTATGATTTTAAAATGAATTTCTTTTACCTTGTTAGAAACACAAAATTTATGAGGTAAAAGCCATGTTTACAATTTCCAGTCTTCCAAATGTGAATTCCAATAAAAATTTCCTCTTGGAATAATTATGTGTTATCAAGTAATTCGGTGCCGTTCCGAGACAATTTAGGTTGCGCATTTACTTCATTAAAACAAACATGACTCTTAGGAATAGCTTTAGTTTCAGTTTAGTTCGCATTGTATTCCTTAAAAGAAATGGGAAAATTTTGTTTTGTGATAAAGTTCTCATATGACCTTATGCAACCATGTTCATCAAATAGAGAGGAAGTGTAGCTTTGGAGGAAAAGGGATAAACACGCTGACAACTACCCCCCCCCAAACACACACACACTACTACCAATGAACAGCTTTAAAGTTGAGGTTGCCTAGCAGCAAACAAAAGGTAGCCTACACGCTTCCTCTCTGCTCTCCTCAGCAGACCCTGGGCATCGATGTTCTAGATAAATTACCATGATGAATGGAATCAGAAGTATTGTCTGCAGTGAGCATGTTCCTTTCTTTGTCCTGTGCAAATCCATTTATTTCACTGTGGTGATAATAATCTAGAGAGCATTTTCTACTGTGAAGAAGGTGCATGGCTTTCATCAAAAACACCTAAGTCTAGATTAGATTAATGTCTGTTTTATTTTTCTATTTTATTTTTTCAGTTTCTCAGACTCAGCCAATGAAACCATGCTCACGATTACAAATCAACACTGCGCTTACCAAGTAAAGTCAATTAGCATTTTGCATTAGTCATTGTAATGCCCTGTATTGTTTTACTCAGGCCTTAATTCACCATACTTACAAAGAATAATTGCCTGTCTTTTCCCTTTCACCTCGTGCAGGTGAGCTTTGTTTACGGCACATGTTCATTTTGTTCTTTTGTTTTTGTCACACATGAATATGTCCTCTCAAGGCCTTAGTACTCCATAGAAACAGAGCTACAGGAAACGCGCCAAAGCGGCAAGAACACATTAGCATCCTCCATCCCTGTCTTCATAAATATTTTCTCTCCCTTTGCATGCATACAGGTTTTATTCCCAGCTGTGATCTAAAATGCCAAAATATAGAGTACAGTATAGTGACGTGAGTAATGTGTGGCGTGCAGTGTGTATATTTAAAGCCTTTGTCATTTTGTACTTGACTGATTAGCCCAGGATAATTGTAACACTTCAGAAATATGATAATTGTGTTTTTATGCCATCCTGATGAGTCCGCTACACTCATGTTGAGGAGGGAGCGAGGCACTGCTGCGCTTTGTGCCGAGTCGCAATCATCCTCATCACCATCAGCTAAATTTTTAAACAAGTTACTTACACATGTTAGTGTTCCGGTCACTGAGGGGAAACAACAGCTCTGCACACACAATGGTTTTGTTTACACATATAATTCAGACAGTAGCTCATTTCCTGGTTCAAGTTAGCACTTTATAGCCTTATAAAATTATATTAAAACAGACAAATGGAGGACTAGTCTTTCATCCAGGATGTGAATCTCAGCTGTTTACGTTAAGTGCAAGGAGGATGTTAGGTACTGTTTGTAGTTATAGGCTGAAGATAAGAGGTCACTAAAGTAGGTGAGAAGAGAGATGTACCACGGTAGGTAAAATAAAAGGACTTGTGTTTTCTTTCACATACCCTGACCACAAACACAGAGACATGGCTGCCAGTGAAGTCATGTCCTCTGTATCTTGTTCTGGGAATTTGGGGGCTTTAATAACATGGAGGAAGTTTACATAGTACAATTTAAACATCTACACGTGTTGGATGTTTTATGGGCTAAAAATTGTTAGACTCAGGATATTTATATTGGACTACTTTAAGGCCGATTAAATATGTGAGGGATTTAGTATTTCTAAATCATCAGTTCTCCTCTTAACGGTGCTGGCCCACTATACGTGTTGGTGTGAAGCTCAGCTTCCAACTGCACTCAGAACTCACCAGAAAGTGGTTTCTTCATGTTATTTCACTCCAGTCTCTCTTTGTTTCAGTGCATTTATGAGGCAGCTTCAGAAAGCTCTGGGACAAGGTTACCTGCAAATTTTGTTGAAATGTTCAACTTGTGTGAAACATTTGCGCAGGTCTGCAGTTTCTGGCGAGTTTTGGGTTCAATAGGAAGCTGAGCGATCTCACAGACATCGTACACATTAGCTGTTAGCTGTGGCAAATTAACACAAACATCCCGGCAGCCAAATTTGCGCAAATTACGAGAGGCAAAAATTTGCTTCACTTTCTGTCTAAACACACATTTTCCCTCTTAAGGAGCTTAAAATCATCTTATTCCACACTGACAGAGAATATAAGTATGTATGTATATGTATAAGTTGTTCCAGCTCTTTATACTTACTTTACACTAATATTCATACCCATTAAGATTTTGGGATCTCCATTAGAATCTAAAATAAGTATATTTTGTTTTGAAATGTTTGTAATGAATGACCCACTGGTGAGTCAGCTGGATCAGTTTCAACAGATTAAATTACTGGATGGCAGGGAATTATTAAATAAACCTATAAAAAAGCTACAACTTGCTGTTGCATCCAGTCAATATGCCTGTCACTTCAAATTAAACTGAAACATAGTGGCCCAATATGGTTTACAGTCACTTGCTCAGCTAGTTCTACAGTTATGACAAAGAAAATATTCTCTCTCAGAAGCAGAACACTATCTAATGACTTGTTTAGATCAAAGTCTTTTCTGTTTACCAGGTTTCATGGAAACCTGTTCATATCTTCCTGCTGACAGGTTAACTGGGGAGAAATTGTCCTCAGTGGAAGTAATTATAACATGGTGAAAAACACAGTTCAGGGCATGTGCTCAAATAGAGGCACTGCCTGCATGTTCTCAAATATTATTACCAGCAGTCCTGAATATATATCCAATTATATGCACAGCCACGTTCAGGCTATCAGTGTGTTCTTATTATTACCTGTTTAAAGAGGCTTGTTTTTCATTCACTCTAGTTGAGCATTAAGTAAAGCTGTTTCCAAATGAAAACAGATTTAATGTAATTCACCCGGATTGCCGCATTATGGAAATCGATTTAACCAGGGACTTTTCTCTTACACAGACTCAGCAGGAGATGCCAGGTGTTGACAGGTGTTGCCAGGTGGTTTTCAGTTTGGGTTTGAGTTTTGTTATTTACAGTTTTATTTTGAAAGAAATCCTGCCTTTGAATGATTTCCTGCCGATTTAATTGTCTGACCTGATCAGCTTCACCTGTGTCTTGTTATCCTCCCCTCACTTGTGTCTTTAAGTGTGTGCTCCTCTTATCAGTTCACCTTTCTCTGTTTGCCAGGCTTAGCAGCCCTCTCATAGTGTTTCTGGCTTATTCTGCCTTACTTGTTTGGATGTTTTGGATTTATATTTTTGCTGCTCCGTCTTGGATTTGTTTGCCTGTTTGCCTATTTTGAACTCTTGCCTGCCTTTCCCTTGCTATAAACCAGTGTATCTTTTTATTGTAATATTAAAATCTCTGAAGTGCACCTGCTGTGCCTTGGTGTCAGCATCTGGGTGCAATCCCTAGTTTTCTTGCTCCTTGCTTGATCTACCCGACAACGTGAGGTCGCTTGCCATGCGTGTAGTGATCGAAGCTACAAAGAATGAGCACCTGTTTCCACAGCTCCCCTTGGCTTTATGGAACTTTATAGCGAGTTTCGGTTCATTGTTCACTCTACTATGTTGGTTTACTCTCACCGCTTTCATAGTGTCATTTTCTGCTACAGCAGGCAATGCTGTACAAACCTAATAACCTGCTGTACACTATCTGCTCAGGACCAAATGGCAGGCAGGCACAGTTAGTGACTAGCTGGTTAACATTTAGCAGCTAAACAGCCAGATATTTTCCTCAGGAGATGGTAGGGACCAAAAACACAATGGGCAATTTCAATGGGCAGCACACCCTCTTCGCCCTACCACCTCAACCCCTCCATCCTTTCCTTCTTGAACCTTCTTCTAGCCAAATAAACTTTAATCTGTTATAACTCAGTTGGTGTGGTCTTAGTGAATATTTGCCAGGTAGTGTTGCTATGTTACGGCTGTAACTGATGGATGTGTAAATAAGCAACAACAACAAGTTTGCCATATCGACTTGAAATGTGATTGTGGCTCAGTGTTTTGTTCACAACTTGTTTTTGCTGCCCTCAAGTGGCAAAAAAGTTAGTTCTTGTGGGTTTTAAAACATAATAATTTTTAAATAAGAAACAGGTCAATTGTCAACATAGAACATATACATCTTTATACATTTCTACAAAGGGCTTGAGAGGTCAGTGATCTCTGCAGAACTCAAATGCAGATCCAGTATGCAGGAGATTGCTATTCAGCTCCTGTAGTCCAGTTGCTGTCAAGAGTAACGCTGCTGATAAGCTCGTGGCTGTTATTTTAATACAGTGCAATGCACAGTGTTTTGGCCAATGTGCAAATAACAACTCTGATGGTTGAATCATTTGTTGAGTTTATTTTTGTCTTTTTCAGGAGGTATTTGAAGATGAAAACAAGGGGGAGCTTTGAATCTGAGTAGATCCCCCTCTGGCCTCTTTTTAAACATCACTTCAATTTGAAACACTTGCTTGGTGTAGTAAATTGGCATTTGCCTCGCAGTGGCATGCACAAACATTCATTCATCAATCTGTCCACTCTCACATTCCCCTACTTCATCTGTCTCCCCTAGCCACCTCCCTTTCCACTCCCATTTTCTTGTCTCTGCTTTCATTTCTCGTTCTTCTCCCTGCCTTCTTCCTCAGTCCCCTGTTTCCCTTCTGCCACTTCGCCCCTCTGTCTGTTGCTCCCCATAGACTACACCACCTACTCTCATGAATACATCTGCGTCATTCTTCTCATGCAACTACGTCAGACCTACTTAAGGATCCTGGGGAGGAAGAGTGGTTTTTGTAATGCACCCTCATCCATAAAGAAGAGTTTGTGAAGTGTGGAGGGAAGAAAGGGGGATGAATTAGGCTAAAGTAATAGGGGAAATAGAGAGGGAGGAAGTCATACAGGGGAAGGATGGATGGCAGTGAGAAAGTGGGCAAGAAGGAAATGTAAAGGAGAGAATACAAAGTAGGAGAGGAGAAAAATGGGGTGCAGAAATGAGTGTTAGGAGGATTGGCCTGCTTGAACACTGTAGTGGTTCCAATTTTCTGCAGAGCACAGTGGGAAGTTTTTGACAGCTGGTGTACTCAAAGCAAACAAACAAAGGATAGGAAATGGATTAGGCTTTTACAGCTGATACTGATCCACAATAGTTTCTGGATCAGGCATGTTGTGGTGGACTAGTGGTTAGGACGCACAACATAAGATTGCAACATTACTGGTTTGGCTCCAGATGAGCATCTTTTGTTGTAAGTCATGCCCCTCTCTCTCTCCCCCCATGTTTTTTACCTATATACTGTCAGCTATCAAAAACAAAAAGCAAAAAATCCTGTATCTGCCAGAGTCCTGAGTCTGCGGATGACATACTAAAAATACATTTATAGTAAACCAACCATCTTTTTAGCTCTACAGGATGACATACTCACAATCTAGTACATTTTTTGAAAATTGGAAATGTAAAGAGGAAATATGGGTGAATTCGTTAGAATTGTTTGTTTTGTGAATATTTGAACAAGTGTGTTCAAATCAAAACCTCAAATTTAAAGCAAAGGCTAAAGATGGTCTTTAACACTGAGTTCATGTGACAGCTCATAAGAAGATCTGACTTATCCTAAATGTAATGCTCCTTATTGCACCCTTCACAACTTAATATTATCCGATCCCAATCCTCTTCATAAGCCTTTATTGTGCTTTGATTCAATAGGCTGCCAAACATTGCCAAAATCCTGGAAGTCAACAACATTAGAAGGACATCAAATAAGCAGCATGGCAAAAGAGAAGCTCAAGCCTGGAACTGAAAGCTAGTCTGCAACGGGACTTGTCTCTCACTAATCGCCTCTCTCTTATCTTCAATGAGCTTTTAAGAATTGGAAGTCTTGGAGAATGCAGGGAAGCTGTAGCCTCTGTGATGAAATGGGTAATAACAATAACATGGGGGTGGGTTCTAAAAGTCTATCACACACATTTAGCATAAACTTAAATGAAGTGTTGTGCTTGCATTCCTGTCGCTGAAGAAATGCCAAAATAATGTGTCCCTCACAGTCATATCCCACTGAAGCTCTTACATCATCATCAGCGTCAGTGATGCCCCAGTCTGGATAGCTAAAGATGGATCACATCTAAACTGGCAGTTATTAAAAGAAGACCAAAAATACTCTAACCTGCACCCTTGCCAAGGAAATCTAAACGGAATCGGAAATTCAGTTAACCGTGGTTAAAAAAAGGACTCTGTGAGGTGAATTTGTCAGTTCAACATAATCCTCTAAGCTTAAGATGTGTGACTCAAACCTCTATGAAAAACATTTTACCTCTTCTGCTTTACAGTGTTATGATTTGTTTGGTTGCATACACCAAATATATTTTCCTTATCTTGCAATTCTTTTCACCCTTGTTCAAATCACACTCCGTCTATATTCTTTATGCCATGCTCTTTATTAAAAAGCTATGGCTGACAGGGGAAGTGCCATCTGTCCTTGGCAGACTTGATCTTGGCACCGACTCTGACGAGCTACTATAAATACAATCAGGACATATGTGATAGAAAACACATAGGTCTGAAGAGATTAAATAGGCTGACGTGATGGGAATATTTATAATTTTAAATGTGGTGATGTCACTATTGACTGCACATTTTAGGGTCTGCATGCAAATTCCACTTGTGTGTATTTTAAAAAACGGTGTGAATGAATTTAATTGATTTTGTCAGCTGAAGTGACAAAAGAAGATGATGGTTAAGATATCTCTTAACCATCGTCATCTCTAGAAGGTGAGCAAAACACTGCTTCTCTGAAAAAAAAATAAAGAAAAAAAGAAAAAAAAGAGCTGTGTAGCCTACCTATTAAGCAATAACCCCTCCAAACACACACACGCAAACACACAGTCATCAGATCCTCATCTGTAGCTCAGTGTTACTCTTCTGGACGATTGATTTCCCTGATGCAGCCTCCTCCCTCAGCACCCGACTGCATGTGTCTGTATCTGCGTGTTGGAGCAGCAAGCTGAGGCCAGCTGTGTGTTCCTGGGTCTCTCCCTCTTCACTTTCCCCATCTGACCCATTTTCCTTAGCACAGTGAGGCTATTGGGACAGCATACAGACTGCATATGAAGAGACTGTAATGGGTCAGCGGGAACAGCTGACCACGTATATGTGTCATACACGTAAACACATTGTTTTGTGTTGTAGTCTATAGTTTTGTTGTAGTTACGCAGATATTCTGCACAGCTTTAGTGTTTAAGGCTGGGACTAAAGCCCAGATTGGGTCTGTATCATCCATTGCATGACAGACAATCCAGGATGTTCCCCAGAAAAAATAAAAGCTCAGGAAAGTGGCTGTGCGGGGTTGAAGTCAATCAGATGTACATTTAAAAACACTTCTGAAAAGCATAAATCTCCAGTCAAAGTTAGTTTTCAATTGTGGAATTGGTTCATTGTTGCCCCTTGTGGCTGTTGGGGAAAGACAGTTCGAACTACAACTAAAGATCTTGTGACCATGCTGTTCAAGGGGAAACAAACAGGGCTTGGCTTATTGCAACTTATATTTATGTGTTTTTTTCTTTTATGTTACAAACCCATCTACAGATAGGTGCTGGACCAGTCAGCTTGTTTAATACTCAAACCATACGACACATTGTTGAGATTTGTGAGGTGTGCACATTTCTCACCTGCAAGCCTCTGCGACCAGGGAAATGCAGGACACAGGACACAGGAGGACACCTTGGCCACACTCGGGGACTACATGTTCCAGGTGGACTGGGAGCATTTGGGATCTCCCAGGAGGAGCTGAACAATGTTGCTGGGGAAAAGGATGCATGGGTGGCTCTGATCACCCAGTTGCCACGGCAACCCAGTACAGAATAAGCAGTAAGAAATGAGCGGATGGATGGATTAGTAGAAGTGGAAAGTTTTAGTGTCCAGGAATTTTGCTCTGACCGGAATCAAATTTGGTCTGAAACTAAATACAGTACATGCAATCCAACGCATGTAAATCAGAAAATGTAAGGACACAATGCCACAAAATATTGAATTCAGTATAATCAGTTTGTCCACATCAGTGTTTTGTCATTGGCAAACAAAAGTACATATTCGCCAAATCATATTATCCTATCTCAGGACACCACTATTCATGCACATAAGCACTTATGCAAATAAGCAGAAATACACACAGCAGGGAGCCTGTGTTCACTGAGGAACTTTGCCTTTTTCTCCAAACCTTAAATAAATAAACAGCACCACCATGAAGTAAGATGTGTTAGAATAGGCTTGGAGATGACGGGTTTAACAAAACATGAACAGCATGAAAGCCATTCAGAAAACTAATGTTAATCACTTTGCTGAATATATTTTATATATATATTTTATTTTATTTTTTATTTTTTACTGCGGGCGGTGATATTAATTACATGAGGTCATAATGTTAATTTCTCTGTCTTGAGATAAACGTCACAGGAACAACAACATAAAAAATGGTTGGCACAGCACTAAAAGTGATGCGTAGAATAAAGTGAACAACTAAGATCAGTGTGACTAATGCACAATTATCCAAAGCTTGTGTGTGCCCATTAGATTAACACACACACACCACTGAGACCATGGAGAACGCACATGATAATCGCTTTTTGAAGTTGTTTTATAGTTTTTTCTGTCTTCATGGAAAAGACGTGTGTGGCTGACAGTGAGGAAATAAGACCCCTTCATTCTAACACTCTAATGAGGACCTGGTGGTGAACTAAACAACCTTCTACATGATTAAATTTGTACAACTCATTAGGCAGCCGTGATTGAATATGCAGACGTGTAAACAGTGAGGCTTATGCGCCTGTGACCTTGCAGACTGGGAACACACACGCTCTGTGCATGGAAAAGTGCCCGTTCTTAAATCTGCTGTGATGATTTTCAGCACAGCCAGCGGCAGCCAATCCCGGCTGCAGCTGTGAACGTTATTCCCAGGGTGGTGACCAATCAGGCCTCCTGTCATCAGAGCAGTGGAGTTAACAATCGATTCATTTCTGCTGACAGCTTAAAGCCTGGGGCAAGAGTTGCATTTAAGGAATACCTGTCTAACCTTCAGCTTTCCATGTAAGAAGGATACTTTGGTGGTCACTGGTGACTTAGGATGCTGAAATAGAATCGCACCTTTGCAGTCCATTGTTGTTATGAGTCATACTTCCATCATATGCAGCTTTTCAGAGAATATTAATATAGCATTCTTTTTCAACGGTAAATCAATGAATAATTACCTTAAAACAGTTAGTATTCGCCTCAGCACTGAAGACGCTGAGATTCATGCATGCAATGACCTACACAGAAAAAGATAGGACACATACTGTATGGATGTCTCCAGAGTTTTATGTCCTCACAAATGTTTTAAAAGGAAGAACTGTATGACAGGATTGCATGTGTTGCTGGTGAGCACTGTGTTTGAGTTTAGTGCTGTGAAACAAAAGTTTCCTCTTAATGTTGTAATTGTGGCAGGAGCATTATGGTGAGATGGGCCCAACGGAATCCAAACGGTGACACACTTAAAAAAGAAAGTACATTACAGTACTAAAAAAGTAAGACAAATTCTCTCTGTAGCTGTCTATATGTCTAAATGTCTGAGTATGTGTGTCTTTGTTTCTATGAGGATTGTGACTACTATTTCTCAAAAAAAATGTATATTTATGCATGCAGAAATGCACTGCAAGCCAATTATCTGTCTATCTAGCCAATATCTATTGATCACAGTGTGTTTGGAGTGGGATGTCATATCGCTTTGACTGTTTCTGGATGAAAACAGTGACAACTGTGGGAAAAACAATGTGACTAAGCATGAAGGAGAAGCTATTAAATGAAAAGACACATTCCGATGTGATTAATCCAGGTGCCAAGTCAGCCAGCTCGCCTTCAGCTCAGGGTAAAAACGCAAAGGGCTCCCAACAAAGAAGGGTATCTTCTTTTATTTGTTGTTGTTTTTTTCTGAGGTATTCATCACTAGTGAGGCACTCAAAAATAGCTCACTCATGCTGCAAATGGAGTGATGAAAGAGTGAAAAAAAAAGGCACATCGGGGAGAGAGAAGACTTTCCAGGCTAATTGTGGTAGCTTCTGATGCACAGTGTATCATCACGCTTGGTGCTGTGTCTGAAGACTTTGTGCCAGTAGAAACAGTCTCCCGTGGGCAGATGTGAGGAAATTAAAATGAATGTCTAAAATGAAAACATGGGTAATGGAACCCAACATATTTTTCAAAGTGACAAGGCAGAAACCTTATTACTTTTGAATGCACTTCTGTCATACGATGTTCTTGGATCTGACAGGTAGATTTCAGAGTTCACAGATATTACACTATATAGAAAGAAAATGTACATGCTAACAGTTGTAAGCAGTCCTTATATGTATATTTGGTGCAGGATCTCAAAGTGGACTCACTGACAAAGTGACGCCTAATATTGTTTGTGCTGGATGACTTCCAAAGTGTGATGTATTATCTTACATAATTTCCCCCATTCCCATTCTGGAAAACCATTAAAAATTAATGAACCCTCAGAAATGATTGCTCTCCAGACTATAAAATCCATTTTTAATTATTATGACGCATTCAGGCAGGAAAGATTCCCAGTACTGGCATGCAGCTGAACTGCACAAGATATGAAACCAGCTCATGGAAGAGGAGATAGCAAAGGTGAAGATGTGCAATTACAGCCGAAACCCACAGCGATTCTCATTTATGGCTGCTCATATTGTGGTGAAAAAAATATGTATCACTCTTGTGTAAAGAATGAGTTTAATGAGTTTTATAAATCTGAATATTATGCAGATCTTTTACCCATTTTTGGTTTATAGCAATGTCCAAAATGTCCAGACTGCAACGGACAGTCGCCACTGTTGAGAAAATCATTGGTGCCATCCGTCCCTCCATTTAGAATTTATACATATATGTCCAGAGTCAGGTCAGGAAACATCACTGCAGATCCAACACATCCTGGATACAACCTGATACAACTTCTCTCCTCTGGTAGATGCTAAAGAACAATGTACCCCAAAATAACCAGACACAAGAAAAGTTTCTTCCCACAGGCCATCATTAACAGTTAACACCAGAGTATCAGGAACAATCTCTGTGCAATAATCCAATAACCCTGTGACTCAATCATCCACTGTACCTGTAAATTATTCTCATTGTTTAAATGACACAGTTTAAAAAATATATGAATATCATTACTTTAACACAAGTGCCCATTCACAAGTAACTACATACGTTGTGCATACTGTACTGTCACATCCACCTGTATATAAAGCAACTGTATATAAATTTTACTTACCATTGTCTTTAATTTTTATGTTTACCTTGTGGAGCTTGTCCTTTTTTGTTAGTTGTTAGCTATGCATATTTATGTGTATGTAAATGTTATTGTACATGTATACACAAACCTGGCCAATAAAATGTTAGAAATGTTATTTGATTTGTGAAATGAACTCACAAGATACATGACACAGGGATTTGCTTCTGTGTTTTGCAGATAATTGTGAGTAACATGCTGTGGAAAAAGGATGCATATTTCTCCTGTTTTGGACAGTTGGTGCTTGGTAGCATACTCCATTTTTACATAACTGACAAGGCCATTTCACTTTACTGTCCCGAAGTGCACTTTCATCTCCACTCTGACTTTCCAATTATTGCAACACAGTTTGTACAGAATCCGACGGTAGTTTTGCTATATGTAATCATTTAAGTGCTACACAAATTAGTCCTGGTTTTCACACAAATCTGTGACAAGACAAGATCATTATGTGGCTTTATTCTCCTGGCCCAATTCTCAACTGCTAATAGATGTGGATCTCAGTCCTGTATTTTCCTGTGTTTTCTCCCAGGAGACATGCGCTGGGCTCGCTCTTTCCCTCTTCTTAGTGATGAATAGAAATGATTAGGGAAAGAGGTCCAATAAAACTTTTTTATTTAAGATTATTATGAAATACAGACCAATAAAGTGTAGAGAACAGAGTAATTTAATAGGAAGTGGGTTAAATGCCTTTATGCCTTAGCATATCTACTGTAATGACCAGACTTTCTTTTACACCTGGCATTATTGAAACCTTTCATACATGAAGGTATATATGAATGTTTTTGGTAGACTAGGAGATAGTATTACTCTTGCATTAAGATATATAGAACAACAATGCTGGCACTGACTGAGTTAATGTAACAACAGTATAACACTGCATGTAGAAGCCTCTAATTATAACTAGTGTTACAATTTAATTGATTTAATTTGTTTTCAAACCAGGGGTTGTACTCGTACCCCTGGGGGTACTTTTCTGCAGTTTCCAGGGAAAATAAAGTTGACGGCTAGCTTAACTAATTTGACAAAATTGAAATCATGATTTGATTTTAAAATATAGTCCATATTGTATTAGCTGTAACACCTGAACAATGTAGTCTGTGTTCAGGTGCTAGCGAGCATAGAGGTCTTAACAGTTAGCTAAAAGTAAGGGATAAACAGAATTGCTTAGAATAATGTACTGGTTGAAATAGATAAATGACAAAGACAATGAGAGATAAAAGACATTTTTGGATAAGTGGTGGAATAGTTTAAAAATAAAATGTGTATGTATTAAGACTAGTCTACTCTCCACTAGTCAAATTCATACAAAAACATGGGGCCACATGTCACACATCAGGTAACTGCTGCTAAATTCTGTTAGCTAGTTAGCTCAGTTAGCTGTGCAGCAAATTAGCTGAGCTATTTGACTTTCTCTCTTGAGGTAAAAAGTAGCAATAGGCCTACATAACTATGGCTAGCTGGTTAGCATGCTAACCTCAGTATATCTCTGCAACAGAATACAGTCAGAACCGTTACTTCTTCACATACTGTTGATAATGTTAGTTCATTTTTTTTTAAATATTTGAACTAAAAGTCTGGCCATATGTTACACTTTACAAATTTAAATGAATGGTAAATTGTAATGGATACACAGTAAAAAATAATTAGCTAACTCTCCTGTCATTTCAGAGCCTACCACACTAACCCCTGTTCTGCTATTCCTCATCACCTGGCTCACCTGTAATAAAAGTATTGGAGAAATGGTTCAAAATGTTAGCTTAAATGAATAGATAATTGGCTGAAATAGGTTATGGATAAACAGGAAATAGCTAGCTAAAAGTAATAGTAAATGGCTGAAAAATAGCTTAAAATTATGGTGAAATTATTTAAATAGTTAGCTAAACTAATTGAAACTACTAGATTCTGCCACTAGAAGTATGAAAACTTGACTAAACCAAACTAAGCATTGACAGTTTTGAATGAAAAAAAATAGGCTATATAACACATAGTGTTAAATAACATCCAGGTTAAATTAAATAAACACATTTGGAACACCACAAGTGGTGTTGATGAATGGCTGTAGGGGACTTTGGAAAAATAGGTTGAAAACTTATGTTGAAAAACAGTGTTCAACAGTGTCTGTGGTACTTATTTTAAATGCTATTGACATTCTTATGTGCAGGAGGAACTTTTTTGTTGGTGAGTTAGGAAATACGTCCTAAGTCATACAATGAGAAATAATATAGGCTATTATAGGTCATTATTGTCATTGCTGTAAAAATGTTTACTGCTCTCATTGGGATAAAGGAACTAGCTGGCTTTTAGCAAACACTTTATTCAGGTGCACCTCTATGCTACTTTGACCCACTTTCCTCCATTTTGTGGATATATTTGTCTGGGTGAAAAGTGGGCCAGAACCTTCCCATGAGCCTCCACATGTAGACAGGAATAAGATTTATTACCCAGAATGCCCCACAGGGGAACACTGTCCCCTGCCCCGTCTAGGCAGAATCGATGAAACACAGAGGGGAGAGGAGAGGAGTGAAAAAGAGCAAGATGAAGAGAAGTAACAGCTATTTTGGATTACAGCGCACCCACAAGAGAGAGAGAACAGGGAAAAGAGAAAGGGGGCAAGCAAGAGGGCAGAAGGTCCACAAGTACTTTTAGACCTATAGCTACATGAAGTACAGATAAGCTCTACATCTATTCAGGAGGTGCCATACCAGTTGCTTTCTGCCTTTTCAGTCCTAAAGTGACACCAACTGTTTTTTCAGTGAAAAAGTCCCAAAAATCAACTGTACACTACCAGATCTGCACCAAACAGCAGACAGTCAGTGAGAAGCTTGTGAACATACGTAGAGGAGCATTTAGGAACTAAAAAGACAGCTATTCCCCTAAGTAATTGGTGAACTTATATTCATCAGGTGGCCAGAAATACAACTCCAAATGAATGCTCATATTGCTCCGTAACTGCTGAATGTGTAAATTCTGTTTGCCATATCAATTTAAAAGTGATGATAAGTCAATATTGGGTTCACAACTTGTTTTCACTTCGCCTAACTATCTAAAATAAAGTTTTTTTGCTGGTTTGAATGATAATAATCTCAGAACTGACAAAAGGTTGTGAGCTATTCGTGTGAAAGAAAGACAAGCAAAAATAAGTGAAAACTAAAGTAAACTAAACTAAAATGTCATTAAAAATGTTCTTGTCCTTTCTTTTTCTTCGAATTGCAACACAAGGTGTGGTTCTGAGTCACAAACAAGAACAATAAATCCTGACAGTTTTAACTCTAAACTCTTGCTTGGCATCAGTTTAATGTCCATCCTCTCATCCATTAGTTAATGAAATCTATCAGCAGACTCCACTGTGGATAAAGTGGATAAAACAATTTACAGTCAGGAATCAGAAAAATACATCAACAGAATCACCATGTGACAAATAACATACTCTATATTACGTCTATAAATAGACTGAAAGGATGTAACACAAGTGTTTTTACTAAAACTTTTTTCAGCAAGTATAGTAACGCAGAGGTGATGTCTTAGGCTGTTTATATTAAGGGTGATATATGATTTTAAAAAATGAATTGTAATTTCAAGGAAGTGAAACATATGCCTTTATGTCTATAGCATATCTACTGTAATGATCAAACTTTCTTTTATAACACCTGGCATCATTGAAGCCTTTTGTTATTCATTTTGTTATATATCTTATACGACGTGAATCATTTTAGTAGACTAAAAGATATACAGAATTACTGTTGCATGAAAATATAAATAGATAGATATATAGATATAAAACAACGATGCTGGCACTGACTTACTTGTACCCCAGGGGGTACTTCTTCTGCAGTTTCCAGGGAAAGAAAGTTTGCGACTAGCTTAACTAATTTGACAAAATTGAAATTATGATTTGATTAAAAATATATCTATATATTGAAACAACTGTAACACCTGAACACTATAATCTTTGCGATTAAACTGCACAAAAAAAGATATAGCAATGGTGGAAGTAGTACCCAAATCTTCTAAAAGTAATAATACTACAGTGTAGAAATATTAAAAGTACAAGAAAAAGTACAAAAGTACTTAAGTAAAAGTGCATAAGCATTATCATTGTATATACTTAAAGTACCATAATTAGATTATAATTATGAATACTTTTATGTGTAAGCATCACTTTAATGTTGCATCTGGTAAATGTGGGTGTAATCTCAAACTACTTCAAATACTGCTAAGTACCTTAATCATATTACACAAATAATTAATTTCTTGATTAATAGTCATCATATAAGTGTAGTGGAGTAAAATGTGAAATGTTTGTCTCTCATATTAAGTATAAAGTAGCTCAAGTAAAGAAGCCTACCTCACAATTGTTCTTAATTACAGTACTTGAGTACATGTATGAAATTTCTTAGTTACAGTCCACCAGTTAACTATCAAACCACTGAACTTTTCAAATGATTTTTTGAGTTAGTTTTTTTGGATTAATGTATTTTTTATTAGTAACTATTTCTGGCACTTTAAAATTTGCAGTATTTCCATCTTGTCACAAATTATATGTCAACATACTTATAATAATACCCTCATTATTACAGTCTACTGTAAACACAGCTTGTCTCAATGTGACTTCCAGCCATTGTTGACACAAATCATTGACAGCTTCTCAAAAATGATGAAGGCAGCTCGTGGCTCCTCTGTTTGTTCTTGTCATATCTGATAGACTCATTCAGCAACCACTAAAATCCCCATGAGCTGCTGTACAAAGCGACAGTAACAGATGGTTAGCGCGTGTTTGTGTACGTACAGCACATATATAGGTCAGGTACACCATGGTCGCTGGTTGCCATGGGAACTGGGTATCAAACATGACTGCAATCTCTCGGAGAAATCGACTTGTGGCCAAGCTCCTGCTCTCGCACCTCTCATCCCCTCTCAGCAGTTAACCCTTTTGGATAATCCCACAGATTATGTAGGGGGATGTTTACCAGAGAAAGTTCACATCGTCAAATATCTCTGACTGTGACTGTGAGGATTTTGTCTGCTGGCGCTGAGAAGTAACATGAAGCATCACTTTGGATCAATAATCCAACACAGATCTCGTCAGTACACATTGGTGATGCCTTTAACTGCCATTAACCTAAATGTACTATACTAAATCCTCATCCCACACTTTGACCTGGAAAATCATGTCCACGGTGCCTGTCTCGGATCTCTTCACGAGTGCCTGTACATGACCTTGGGGATTCATAATGAACACAAAGGGATTCTCCCTGCCTGTCTCCCTGCATCACACACACAAACATGCACTCTGTATGGTAAGCGCACATGATTGGATGCAGTGAGCTGGTGATGCATGTTGAATGTTGATGAGGTTCTTTGGGTGCCTTCTTGAAAAAAAGTAGTAGCGGCAGAAAGCTTCCTCTGTGCCTGCAAGACAGAGGGGAAGGAAATGAGAGGTGTTGGTGGTGGTGTGGCAGGGTGGCGGGGTGGGGACAGAGCTTCCCACATTATTCATCAAAGTTAAACCCTGCCCTCACCTCCTTGTTAGACCGCGCGCATGTGAGCTATCACATCTAAACACACATAGGTAAAAAAACTTCTACACAGGCACATTGCCTCTGTGATGCATCGGTGCCCTTTCTTATCACATAATTCATTGTCATTAGCGCTTTGAGATCTGTAGTGTACAAACACTCCAGTTAGCATGGCCTCCCTCTGCATTGCATTGTTCCATGCTTTCCTGCCGTGAATTTATACACAAACTTTGCTTTGCCCTCACAGCGACCTAGTTTTTATGTCTGTTCAGGTTAATGAGTTGAAAAATTAGCTTGAGGCACACCAGGGAAGCTTTTAGGGTCAACAGCATGCAAAGCAATTTTTGGTGCGAGATAGCTGCAGATAGGGCATTGTGTATTTAGACACAGGATCACACAAAACGCCATTAATGACTTCTGTTATATCAGACCAGGTTGCCAAGGCCCAGGTCATCTGAAGCAGCAAGTTGGCACCAAGTCTGGTGATGTTCTGTTTTCTTTTGCTTCAACAAATCCCATTAAAAGACTAAAACCAACAATAGATTGATCCTACTAACAAGTATTTTATGTGCAGCCAAAGGCTGATATAGCTCACTCTTCTGTGCCGTAAAACTTCACTGTTGTCCAAAACTATTAAAAGCACATTAATAAGAAACACTGTGTGACAACTTCCTTCATTACATTGAACATGGGCGCTGTAGTTTGTTTTGAGTCAGTTCCACAAGTCTGCTGCTGCTGCTGCTATCCACTAATGAACCACTTTTGTATTCATCCGCAGCTGAAAATAGTACCAAGAAAATGCACTCCTGTTTGACCTAAAAGCTACAGTACTCACCTGTTTCAGAAACTAGACTTTTTTAAATCTAACTATGTATTTGTGGGTGTTTGTTTTATTAAAACTTGTTTCTTCAGTAGGAAGAAATGGGCGCACATGCCACACACTGCGTAGCAAAGTCATAAATATTACGAGGACTAACACATCGTTGGTTTTGTTCTTTTCATGGGATTTGTTGATAATACAAAAAGTAGGATAAACCCTGTCCATATCTTTAAATTTTTGACCTTCAAGACCATTTGTGAGCTAAAACCTCAAAAGTTATAATACATCTATAATGAGCATTGAACTTTTTGCTGTAAATTAGAAACCTTGCCCCTTTTAGATGTTAACTATTTACTAACTGTCTTGACATCCAAAAGGACAAAGGTTTAGAAACGTCCATTGAGGAACCCCATAAAGGAAATGTGTTATTGTTCAAATATTAGAGCCCAAAAAATGGACTCACAAATACGACAACAGTAGTTTGTGTTCTGTATTTGTAGTGGATAAAAGTCTAAATATACCTCAGGTTAATAAATCTGCATCCAAACAAGACTTCATGCTACAGTGAGAGTGCAATTATTCTAATGCTACACTGTAATGCAATATGCCAAGACTTAAGACTGTAGGTGGTCTTCCAATATGAAGTCTGGGACAGGATGTGGTTTTATTTGACTGTGCCTGCTCCAGCATTTGATATGTCTAGAAGTCGGCCCCATATTCCCAGTGGGTGAAAATTCATGTGATGATTGAGTCAGGGATGATGCTGGCTGTCTTCACTTCACTTCCAACAAAAATGGCTCAACACTCACATCCAATTGCTGTCACATTCTGCTTTGCAATCAAACAAGTGACATTCGTCTGAGATATAATGTGCATCCTGCTGTGTTCTGCGCCGCTGGCATGCAGATTTGGATTACTTTGAGTGGCTTTGTATTATCCTGAGTGGGTCCAGGGTCTGTTAAGATATCTAGAAACAGCTCCACTATGTACCCTTCTGAACTAATATTCACTTAATTTGATGTTTTACACTGAATTAGCTTAATTAAGCTATGTCACTGTTAATTAATAGTGATGAGCCGAGTTTGATTCTATTCACCTTCTCCTCAGTTACATGTAAGTATTCAATTATACTACAATTGACTTACTAATGATTCTGGTGGACAGAAGAGCCTATGCAACTTTCAAATTGTTACACCGAGCACACCATCTTTCCCCATTATCTGCGAGGAAGAGTGTTTTCCACTACGAACAGCACAAACAGTGATGAATTAGATGAGAGGACATCTAAGTAGTGAGTCATCAAAACAAACCAGCCAAATGAATTAGATGTACCTTGTCAAAGGGTTGTTGACTCTTGAAAAGCCAGCAGCGTTTTGACAGAAATTCAATTGAAATGTTCCAATACCTGCTCGCACTGCAGTGCCAACTTCATGTAAACCAAAATGTGTACATCATTAACATTTAAACTGACCTTTTTTGTTTCAAAATATACTTCCCGTCAATTAGCACAACACAAATAGAAATAGAAATGCCACACGTTCACCAGAACATCAGAAAAAGACATTCCTCTACGCGGAATTACCCATACAGTTTCACCTCAGGGAATCTTACTTGTTAGAAGCATTTTTGATGATTTTCCCCAGCTGACAGTTTGTGTCAACAAGACAGCAATTCATCAGAAAAAAACTTCCCCCATGCTTATAGGGCCATCTAGTGGTGCTAAGAGGCATTAGTTATTCACACAACATTTCAAAAGCGATTGTATTGCCAAGGCTGGAAAAACAAATTAGATTATATCCATCCATCCATCCATCCATTGTCAACCGCTTATCCTGTGTACAGGGTTGCGGGGGGGCTGGAGCCAATCCCAGCTGACATTGGGCGAAAGGCGGGGTACACCCTGGACAGGTCGCCAGTCCATCGCAGAAAGTAGATTATATCAGAGTTGTAATGTTGATAAAGCGACAAAAAGACAGAGATGCCTGTTTTCAGAATTGGCTCAAGCAGAAACCTTCATTTCACGAAGAAAGGCAAGCATACAACATCTGACACATTTCTAATTTGTGATACACCACAACTTCGTTTTAGTGATTACATTTTACAAGTTTACATTGGGCCTTTTTTCACACTAAAACCAACTATATTTAATAGGCTATATTTACTACTTACTACTTATTCATTTTTGTAGCAATTGAGTAGTTCATATTGTATCTGGTGTAGTGTTGGGACTTACAAAATTGCGTTACAAAAGTAACGCAATTGCAGTAATGTAGGCCTATTGCTTTTTGCTGTAACGCAGTAATATAACGCATTACTAAAAGAAAATAGGTAATATTATACCCGTTACGATCACAGTTACGCGAATTACAACGCATTTTAACACGAAATTAAGTGCTGTTTTGTTTTTTTAATAATTCACCAACACAGAGAAATAGGGACCAGAAAAACAAATCCATGAGTAGAAGAGTAATGTTATTTAAAGCAATGTAAAAACATGATAAAAACATGAAAAGTGTAAAGGACGATTCACTAAAAGTAGTATGTGAGTTTAATGCACTACTGTTACCTTAAAATACTGATGTAGTCGATTAAATTCCCTAAGCAGGTTGTGATAGAAATATTGTGGACAGCAGCTTATTATCTGGGCTCAAAAGGTCACAGAAATGTCTTGTTCACAGACCAACCCTGCTTACAAAATGACCCACATGACCTTATTATATATTATATATTCGATATCTGAACAAAAAATCAGCTGCTGAAAATATACTTGAATAACCACTTTTAATGACTAACCACTGAAAACCTCACATTGCTGACTTAATGGATCAGCACAGACTTTGTAACCCTAAACCCTGAGCTCAGGTTAAAGATCATCTCTACCATGAACAGAGACCACAGCATAGTGATAATTGGAATCAACTATTCTTAACTCTTTCCTTTTAACCAAATACAAATCTATCTGGAGATATCTCTTTCAGAAGACATTTAGACACAACAAACTTTGAGAAAATCATGTTCACTTTGCTGTCAAATAAAATCAGAAAATTGCAGAAGTTCACTGTGGCACAGTTTGTGAGAGCAACATTCAAGCTATAAATTGTTTTTATATAACCCAAAATTATTTTAAGTTTAATATTACAGTATTGATATTGATTTATCAATTTATCTCCCCGCTGCACCACGACAATAGTATTTGGCTTAACTCAGATGCTGAATATTCATAATTGACGCAAACTTTCCGATTACACAGTATGGTCAACAGTGCCTTGATAAGTGGCCAAATAGAAACATACTCTTCAAACAAACCATTTGTTTTACATTGAGAATTATGCAGCGGAATTAAGAAAAGGAATAAGATGTACAGTATGCAAATGTTGAATCATAATTTGTGTGTTAACTACTGGCAATTCAACAAAATAAAAATAAATACATAAATGATGACGATCTGACTTTTTGCTCTTTTAATATATTGTAAACTCCCCAGTCACGTATTACTCATGTGGCCATACTTTGTGATACTAATTCCACAGGAAGCACAAATTAAACTTTGTGCGTACTGACTGAGAAATATAGTATAACGATTTCCGCTTGAATCCACATTTGTTGTGGCCAATTTTACATGAAACGATTTTTAAAAGGGCAACATGAATCCATTCAGAAGTCTGCAGGAGGAATGAAGCTGAAAAAGTTTCACAGCAGCCTCGTAATCTTTTAGGTTTTTCCAAGTGCAGCAACATATTGAAATGTCTGTTACACATACTTCTAATTCTCCAGAGAGGCATAAATCAAGGTGCTCAAGATATTAACCCTCTTCCAGGAAATGTGTTAGTAACCTTAAAATGTCAGTTTAATTAGTCAATTAATATTTATATTTAGATAACTGCTAAGCCCTAATGAAAGATCTTTATAATATTCTCAAGCAGTAATGCTCCTGAAGGATCTGCAGTGAGTTTACACTGAGATTATTGCATCACGTACTTTTATTTAGGTATAAATGACGTAATATTCCTAACTTACAGCGCTGTGGATCTTGCACATTACATTATGCTACACAGTAATCATGCTGTTTGTATATGCAAATCTTAAGCTTATGATGCATTATGAACATGTAGTCTTCACAAGAAAGCTAAAAAGCTAAAGGAATTATTGATATTGGCATTCAACCATGGGGGCCTGGGGCAAAAATGGTTTTATTATATTTTGCCTATAGAGCTCAAGAGAACAACCAGTACCTCTATGTCTGAACTACAACTATATCTTGATACAATAGGATTTTGACCCCTCTACAAGACAGATCAGGTCATTTCCAAAATAGGTAAATATTATGTATTAATGCAGCTAGTGGTGGAAAGTAACTAAGTAGCCTACATTTACCCAAATACTGTTCTTGGGTGCAATTTTAAGGATCTACTTCAGTTGAAAAGGAATTCTTTAGTTAGTTTTTACTCCATTAAATTTATCTAATAATTTAATAATAACCAATAACTGAACCAGATTCTGATTAAAGGTTCAAAATATAATCAACAAATAAATGTATTATAATGGTTAGAGATAAAACGTTATTGACCCCTTGGTAAAACTCATAAACTACCCAGCAGTAGCCCGTATAGTTAAAAATCAGCTCCACCTTTACCAACTGCAATATTAAAGTGATGCATTAATAATTATAATTCAATAATATACATTATTCTGAAATTGGCCATTCTGCATAATGAGGAAGTTACTTTATGTATCCAGCTATGTATGGATGCTAGTACTACTTTTAAGTGAAATTCTGAATGCATGACTGTGGTATTGATGTTTACCTAAGTAAAAGATCTGAGTAGTTTGTCCACCACTCAGTACAGCTTTGGAGAAAGTGAGATGAAAGAAAACTTTTTACAAAAATCACTCAAAAACCAAACTGAATTGTGTGGTGAAAACTTGGCTGTCACTGAAGTGTTACAACGGAACCAGCTCTCCCCTATTTCAAAGTGGGGTCAGGGGCCCCCTTCAGATCTTTTACGAGGCTAACTGGGATGAACCCAAGGCCATGGTATTATTTTTCTCTAAAACATAAATTACCACAGTTTCACAGTATAAGTACAATTTCTGGAGTGGGGGTTACACTTAACCCGCCTTTTTATTCCACAAGCATGAGGTTTTGCTGCTTTGCTGGTGTTTTATCTTCAGCTGTGGATGGCTGAATGGTGAACTGAGCCGTAGAAAAAAAGAGAGAGCTTCCCTGGCAGGCATCATCCCCCTCAGTCAGTCTGACCGCCCACAGTCCGGGGGGAGAAAGTGCTGCTTTGTGAATGAAGGGAGCGGCGGAGGGCAGGAAACAAAACTTTACCAAAATTACTTCCGACGGGTGACGATTTTACATTCAACTGAGAGGTTTCGACGTGTGCAACAAGCGACACCTGGCCGACAAGGACCAAGAAAATATAGTAAGTCCGTAGCCTTTTTAGGACCTTGTGTGGCACTGAGAGAAAGCAGATTGACAGCCTAGTTCTTCCCGTTTTTATTCGACGGAAAGATGCATGCATAGCAGCCAAACCGTGACTTGAATAACTGCCGTGAGATGGGAGATAATTTCAGGGCACACGTTCATTCCTTACACTCTCCCTTCATCTTATAAGACGTCTCCCTTTATGTCCCAACGCGGTTTAAAGAGAGGGGCTGTCGTGCAAACTAATGTAGCCTCTTTAAGACTCATTTTGGAAGCTAACGTTAAAGCTGTGACGACTTTGTGAGTGATCTAGGGATGTACTGGGATTTGCGTTGGACTTTATCCTGATCCTGGATTAAAAAATGGCACCGCTCCAATTTATTTTACATGATCTGTCCATTTAGTTAAATAATCCTATTTATTCATAGCTAAAGCATTTTGCCGTTTCATGCAAAGTCCCCAAATGCTTGCCAGTGTGTTTCGCAACCTTACATGACTCATGCAGAAGACGTCCACTCCCAGTGTCACCACTATGAACAAAAAATAGATTCATAGAAGACTCATTCATGATATTATGAGGTTTCTCCTCTAGGGAATCTGGTCTGCAAGTAGTAAACATTAGATTTGATCACAGTGCTGTGAACAGGCTTCCACAGCGGCCTTTTCTGTGGCTCAGATTGTGTTGTCATTTTAAAATAAAATCACAGTATGAACAGTCGCTTACTCTGTTGTATTATTTCACTGAGGAATGCAACTGGTGGTCTTTTGTTTTGCAGAAGCTCGCCCGTGCAGGTATTTCAGGGAAGCTGTAAATCATGGTGGTCAGTTTGGCCTGTGCGGCCTGTCTCTGCCTGGTGGTGGTGGTCAGTGGTGACCCCTGCCTCATCATCAGCGAGATCAACGCCGACAACCCCAGACTGGACACCACTGAGTTTGTGGAGTTGTATCACACCAGCGGACAACGGGCTTCTCTGGACGGCTACACGCTTGTGTTCTATAATGGGAATGGAAACGTAGCCTACAAGGTGCTGGACCTCAAAGGCCACAGCACAGATGACAGAGGATTCTTCCTGGTGGGCTCGGTGGACATGCTGCCCAAACCGGCCATCCTCCTGCCTCCCAACACAGTCCAGAACGGCCCAGACGCCATCGTCCTCTACCACACGTCTGCTGCTCGCTACAGTGAGAAGATGAACGTCTCCGCCGTCGGGCTGGTGGACGCCGTCGTGTACATGACTCGCCGTACTGGGGGTGCAGAGTTCCTGGCTGAAACTCTGACACCCGGGGAACCAGCCTTCGTAGAAGATGAAACAGCACTGGAGGGGGACGAGTCAATTGAGAGGTGCCTGCTGTCAGAAGATCGCTGGGGCTTTCAGGTGTCCTCACCCTCCCCAGGTCAGAGGAATAACTGCACCCCGCCTGCCGCCCCAGCAACCATTCCTGTCATTACTGAGCTGAAGCTGGGAGGAGGGCAGGTGGACGGACTTGTGGAGCTAACAGAGGCTCCGGCCGCAGGTCCTCTGGTGCTGGTAGTGTTGGATGGAAAAACCGACACAGTCAGTGTGAGTGTGGACGTGCGTGTGGACACCCCCAGGAATGGGTTGATGTCCAAGACCATAGAGAAGAAGTACATGAAAGGTCAGTGTGCTGTGGGTTGTCATAATATTGCTCTAACGCTCTGAAAAATACAACCTACCCACATTGTATCTAGATATCTTGGCCGGTTCCACTTTTTAGTTAATCAGGTTTCACATGTTGAAGCTGTGCAGAGTTTCAGTTTGTTTAGATCAATTTTCATTCATTCATTCACTTTCGTTTAATTGTATATGCGTTGTTCCTGTTATGTTTTCTTCTCAGGAGATGAGTCTGGGGCAGTTGCTATTTACAGTGGCAGAGCCTCAGACTTCCCCATGGGCAGCCAGCTGAGCCAGATACAGCCTCTAGATGCATTTGTGTTTGCTGGACCTGGAAGTAAGCCTAGTGCCAACCTCACAGAGACTCTCATCCCAGGCAGACAGCCCTACCAACTCAGCAACAGGCAAGACACTTTGATAGTGTAGTGTTTCCAACTCCTTAAGTAAATCTGACCCAATTTGACTACAGAACATAGAAGAGGTGGAAAGAATCCCTACTAGTTTGGTGAAGCTCATGGTGTGTTTTTTGGTTTGGCTATCCAAGTGTTGTGAAACAAACTCTGTTAAAACGTGTTTCAATCGCTGGGGGAAAGGGTTCGCTTGTGACCACTGTTCCTTTTTCCTGTTTGGTGTGCGTCATCACTGTAGAAGAGTCAGTCAGAAGTATGCTCTTGCTCTTATGCACACTAACTCAAAGAGACTGAAATAGATATTTGCAGAGCAACACTAGAATTTGACCAGCAAGTTTAATTAACACCTGATATAAGTTAAGACCAAAGGTTTACAGGCACACTAGCAACTCTGTGATGATGTATTTTTAAACCTGGACCCTAGTTTCACATACATTTTTGTCTTTGTGACTAATTGTGATAAAATGATTTGAAATTGGTCCACTATTGAGCTAGCGCACTGCAGTCGGCAGCAGCGAGACAGAACTGCTACGTAATCCTTGGGGGCAATTGCGCCCGTGTCAAAGTACGTCCAGTAAAGTGTTTGTTTTTGCTACTGACAGGCTCAGATTGTAATTACAAGTTATTGTCAAGGGAGTCTGGTGGCTTTGACAAGAGCAATATGGCAGCTGTTTCTGGTTAAACAAAAAAGATCTTACTCTCTTTCATATCCTACTCTGTCCCTGTAGGCATCCCTTCTGCAATGTTGTCAGACACTTAATAATGCCCATCCGAGGGGAAAACAATGGTCTGAAATTCTAACCAAATGCCTGAACCTTGCTAAGAACATTATATTTCTGCATGTCAAACGATTATTTTCGCACCCTACGTCTACTAGAGAGGAAAAGGTATATTGACAAACTCAATATTGTCTGCTTATATCAGTTTCCCTTCTCCTTACCTTGCTTTTCTTGGAGAAATGAAACCACTGAATGGCCAGAAGTCAAAATGTGTTGATATTGACAACTATTTGATTCGAATCATTTAATCTAACCTTAAAGATCATCATTTAACCTAACAAATCTCAATAACAAGTCCTGCATAGTTTAATTAGATTCAGTCTCTGTAGTTTGAAAAAAAATGCATGCCGTAAACTTAGGCATATTGAGTGTCCAGATTCGAATTCCACAGATTTCCCATTCTTCCTGCTGATGCCTCCAGCCTTACTGCCTGTATCCACTTTCGTCTTCTTAAAGGTTTTCAGTTTAGCTTATAAAAACTTGATTCTTTACCCTTGTTGGTAATGCATCCGTCCACAGAGCAGCCTTTTCTATTATTTGCTCGCAGACGGAAGAGACAAAGAGGCACCTTCACACAATACAAAGTCAGTGGAGAGCGATTAATTGTTTTTCCCTCTACTGTGGGCGGGACTTAATTGCACTCTGTCTCTATGTTTTAATAATTAGCTGGAAACACAACAGACAGTTGAGGCCAATGGGAATTCCTTTACTCATAAACCAAAGTATCAGGCAAATTCAAAGTTTGACCTGATGGTGCTGGAGGAAATGACTTATATGGACTTGAAGGTCATAGGACATGAATGAGTGTACCAAATTTCATGACAAGTCATCTTGTAAACGTAGAGATATTTTAAAAGATAAGTTAAAATTTTGACCTGCTGGTGGAGCTACTACTGGGATCACCAAAGTTAATACAAATTGATGGTTTGGGGACTAAAGATATCTGCACCAAATTTCATTGCAATCCATGTAATAGTTGTGAAGACATTTACTAAAAGATAAAAATGTCAACCTGCTGGTGGTGCTGGAGGGAAAGTCAGGGGATCACTAAAGTCAGTAGGATTCATCCTCTGAGGACCATGAATGTCTGGATAATGTTTCATCCAGAAGTTGTTGAGATATATCAGTCTGAACCAAAGTGTTGCACCAACTGACGGACAGACTGACATTGTAATATTAAACCTCTCAAAATAAGGGTCAATACATAAGGTGGTTGTTTCTTTATGATTTCATTATTTTCTCAGTTTGAGAGAGGGAGGCTTCTGTCTGAGTCGCTGTGGTGTGGCCACCTGGGCCAGAGATCCTGGTGTCTTTTGGGAGGCCCCGCAAACTCCTGGACAGCCCAACCAGTGCCCCTGGCCAAAGATCTGCCCTCACAGTATTGGTGAGTGTTTGAATGCGCTCCATGAATGTATATTAGATGCTCAACATTATTAAGCTTTGATAAATAAACTATTACTTAAAAATATTTAAGGCCTATTTTTTCCAGCTCAGGCTAGTTGTTACTAATATGTCTGCAGTTAGGAAAGGAATAAGTAAAGGGAATAAGTGTGCTTGACAGGCAGTATAGTAAGTCCCACCTGATCCAGACATTGTGCAGTTGATTGGATGCTTGATCTCCTCACAATGTATTAGCAAATATTCAATCAATGGCACTTTTATATAGGTTATCCTGATGTTGAGAGTCTCACATTATCACTCTCATTTCTAATCTAGTTAAATATTAAAACGTAATAAATCACTCGGATCAAATTAAGTCGTAGCCATGATTTAATAATGTGTGAACGTAAGATTATGTGTGGCTATGAGAAAATTATAATGACTCATCTGCATGAAGAGACTGGTGTTAATTGTTGAATACTTGGCACATGTGGTATAAGGAGCTACATGTATATGCATGCAAACATGGATACTTCCAAGTAGATTTTTTTTTTATTAATCTTGAAGAACCATGTAGTGATTCTTAGAAAGAGATTTGTAATTGGTCTGCTCAGAATGGTCATCCTCAAATGCTGATAGTATGCTGATCTCACGGAAGTTAAAGATATTATCATGAACCGGCTAAGAAACTAGAGAACACAAGTATTGCAAATTAAAGAACTGAGAGTTGGTGGAGGATGTTGCTGCAAGAAGGAACTGTTTGTTCAATTATGTTTATTGGAGTGGATGATGGCGATGTGAAGTATGTCATAACTATAGGGTTTTGAGACCCTGATGTGTACAAACAAAAGTTTGCACCGAAAGTTTCTTGAGAAAAGGAAATATATTAGATATTACAATCCCTAGATAATTTGGGAGGTTTCACGTAAAAACAGTTAAGTTTACATTCAGTGTCCATAAAGCGGCTATTATCAATAATAATACATTTAGAATAGATTACATGGATTGTCACCTGACTTTCTCGGCAAGACACCATATAAGCATGTTTATCAAAATGTTCCATTAACCTTTTAGCCATTTAGGACTATCCTACAGTATGTCACTTAAACTAAATCAATATTCTTGCTTGCTCTTGCTGCTGAATGTGTAAGCTATTGTTGTTTCATTGTATGTTATTTTGTGCGCCTCTAAATCAGTGATACTGTGCCAAACTTACTATAAACTGAGTACTTTTGTTGTACTGATTTGTTGGCTTATTGCATGCAAAACAAATAAGAAGCCTCAGCTTCTTTCTGGAATGCATAAAATAAATGGACATCCATTTTTTACAGTATAAAATGACAATCCAATCCAACTTTATTTAATCCAACAACAGAGTGCAGAGTGTTTCATCTTCACATAAGTAGCAAATAGCTAAAAATCAGTGGTATGCAACATAATTATGTAATACTTCTACTAGGGCTGGACAATAAAACAATAACAATTATCGCAATATAATTTTTTCAATAACAATATAACAAATGTTCAATAAATATTCAATCAGTGTTGGACTTTATTCACTTGAATCATACGAATTAGGACTTAATTTTTTTTATTAAGATGTTTTTTTTGTTGAGGAAAAAGGACCGAAAAAAGCTTTTACTTAATTTTACTCATGCATATTTGTTGACAAAGATTTTATCATAATTGTTTTGAATGTTCTACCTCAGATTTGTGAAGGGATCCACTGTTTGGCATCAAGAGTTTAAACCAAAATTAACCACAAGGTTTCTTCAACTTTCATTCAGGAGCAAAAATCAGTCTTTAAACTCAAAAGAAATAACGATTTGATACTTATCGTGATAATTATCGATACTGAAATATATGAAACTTTTTATCATGATAATATGTTTGGCCATATCGTCCAGCTCTATAATCTTAAAATGTCTTATAGGCCAATTTACATAAAATTAAAATTCATTAAAAATAAAGGAGCTAGACTTCATGGTGGTATTGTCCCATCTGCTAAAGTCCCTCCTCAAATCTCATGGTGCTCTGAAGTACAATCATCCCTTATTAGAATTTTGTGTTTGCATGTATTCATCCATTATCTCAACAAATCCCTGTGGATTTAGCTCATTTAGCTGAAAATAGCTCAAGACACTTTGTCATTTAAAGCAGGAAATGTCTTGGTCAGTAGAATCAATAAAGAATATTCATTGGTTTTTAACATAGGCAACACATTTGTTTGTGCTTCATTAAACATCATTATTAATTATATTATAGGGCTTACATTCCCTTTAATTGTTATCCAACAACTGCATGTTCATTTAAACAATAGCTGTCTATAATGGAAGAAATGCAGCTTGTCAACACATTATAGCTTTTGTTTCCTGTGAACATTGTTTAACACCACTACAAGGTACAAAACATACCAAAAAAACAAGTAATATTTCAATGAATTTAGGCTGCTTTGAATTAAATATAATCTCTCTGCCTTCTGGTAGATTGATCTGGTAGTCTTTGCCAGTCTCAGCTATTGGCAAGTGTAAATTAAACACAGTGTGGTAAACTTCCATAAATGTCATCCAAGGTTTTCCATAAGACAGAAATAAATAGCCTATAACTTAATCACATCAGTAATTTACTTAAAGCTAAATTAATTACTGTTTATTTAAAGAGGTGGTAGTATGCTTTTTGGCTTTTTCCCTCTCCTTTATTGTTATATACCTTTTTTGTGCATGTAATAGGTTTGCAAAGTGAAAAAGCTCAAAATCCAGCCCAAAGGGAGTTCCCATCTCCCACAGAAAGCTCTGCTCTGAACTGCCTGAAAACAGCTCATTTGTAGTCCAGCCATTTCCCTTTCATCCCTGTGACGTCACAGGGATGAAAGCTAAAGGCGCCTCATATAACGCTCACCAAGCAGAAAAACACTGCAGCACATACCTCTCCTCTCTCTTCCAAACACTAGCTACCCTCCAGGCAGTAGTGATGTGCAGATCTATCCTAAAGTATTGATATTTCTGACACCAACATTTTCTGCTCTAGGATGGATACTCATATAAAAGGATCGATATCTAAACTCAGTAATTTGGAGTGTGTGAGTGTTTTATCATAAGTATCTTACTTTTACCAGGATGGTCTAATTATAGGCTACTCGGTTGATAGGAACTACTTTTCCTTCCGCCTGTTAAAGTCATACTTGCACTACGGCTCTGTGATGGAGCCTCTTTGGAGTGAGCCGCTGCAGCCCTTTACATTTCCCGTGATTGAATGCTGACTATAGCTGACTGTAAAAACAGTCACATCTGGCTGTATTTTAGCTGTGAAGGTAATAATGACTGCTGTATGTGATGTGTGTGCAAAGACAGTGAAATACTTTAGCAACACTGCAAACTTCGCTAAACATCTGAGATTAAGTCAAAATAATATGATGATGTTATGAAGTGGCAGTTCTGAGGAGTAGATTTTCATTATAATTAAAGAATATGACAGTAGTTTGATGTCTTGTCATTATGCAGCTATTATTTTGAATTGGTAAGGCCACAGCCTACTCCTTATTTCTCTCATAAATACAGAAACGGGAGAGGGAGGTCACATTAAAACTAGAAATAAAATATGTAAAAAGTATCGGTATCGGCAATACCAGCCTGGGTATTACTTGGTATTGGATCGGATAGGAATTAAGTGGTATCACACATCACTACCAGGCAGTCCATGGACACAAAGTTGTTACAGTTATGACGTTATGGATGAAAGATACATTTGTTACAGATTAATAACTCACCACTCTGAAACTCTTGCTCCAGTCTTTGTTGCCAAGCTGATCGGCAACATGTACTGCTGAAATGAAGCCGTGTTTACTGGCTTCTCATTGGCTCGCCCTTCTCTGCTTCTGATTGGCTAGTAGTCCTTAACTAGGAACTGCGCATGTGCAACTCCCAACAAAGATCATTTAGAGACAAAATGTATCACTCCATAGCTAAAACGAAGCCTTCACACACAGCATGAAAAGAGGAGCTGCAGCAATGTGCAGTATGAACAAAAAATATAGTGTTTTTTATACCATTTAAACCTGTTCTGGTACAACCCCTAAATAGGATTTTGAACCTGAAAATGAGCGTAATACCACCTCTTTAAACAACTCAATACAGTTGAGATTAAAGAAGAAGTTAAACCTTTTGGGAAATGTTGCTTATTCGCCTTCTTGCCGATTTCATATCTGTCTGTTAAATATGAACCCAACAGCTAGTTAGCTTAGCTTAGCACAAAGGGGGGAAGCAGCTGGCCTGGTACTGTCCAGAGGTAATAAAATCTGCCTACCAGCATCTGTAAAGCTCTTTAACACGTTATATGTTGAATCCATACAAAAAACAATGTGAAGTGAAGTCAAACTGTTCCTTTAACAGCAGCTAATTAATCCCTTCCTTTATGCTTTAGTGAATCCAGGAGGTACAGATTCACCGCCTCACCTCCCACCCTGGGGGAACAGTGACTTCCTGATCAATGAGCTCAACACAGATACACCTGGCGCAGCTGAGGACGGCGAGTATATCGAGCTTTGGCACCCATCGGGACGCCGGGTCTCCCTGCAGGGCATCTGGATACTACTGTTCAGTGCACACAACAACAGACCCTACAGGGAGATCAGCCTCAGTGGACACTTCACCACGTCTAAGGGCTACTTTCTGCTGGGCAGTGACAGGTTGGTGCCAGCTCCATCACTCCGCTTGCCCCCTAATACCATTCAGAACGGACCAGATGCTGTGGCACTCTATCGCAGCCCTTTTGGCCCACCATCAGCCGCACAAAGGGGGATCCCCACAAAAGGCCTGCTAGACGCAGTCGTGTATCGGCAGAGAGGATCAGATAAGGAGGCGCAGGAGCTAAGTAAAGCTCTGACCCCAGGACAGCTACCTCTGCTGGAGGATCCAGAGGTTCTGCCTGGTGATGAGGCCCTCAGCCGCTGTAGAGGCCTTTACCCCTATGACCTGTCTGCTTTTTCAGTGAGTACAAAGGGCGAAGGTTTCACAGGGCATGCTGAAATAAAACAGTTTAGCTCAGAGGCTAATACAAATGGCAGAAACAACATTGTGGAAAACAAAGAAGACAAAAGCTCATGTATAATGAATACAAATAACAGTAATTAAAGGAATTGCACACATTTTTGTCGGAGAGGTAGATGAGAATATTGCCTCCACTCTAACATCTGTACGCTAAATATAAAGCTACGTTCAGCAGCTGGTTAGCTTAGCTTAACACAAAGACAGGAAACAGTAGCCTTGCTTTATCCAAACGCCAGCACCTCTAAAACACTCTAATTAACACATCTTCTCTCATTTGTTTGATCTGTGCGCATATCGAAGTGTAAAAATTATGTCCAAAAATATTGAACTACTAATATTTGGGCAGTTTTCTCTCATTGCACTAATATTTAAATAAATCCAGATGGATCCGTATTGGATATATCACAGATGTTAAAATCGTAAATGTATGAAATGCATTAACCACTACAGGTGGCTCCACCCACCCCTCTGAGGGAGAACAGTTGCCCTCGCCCCCCTCCAGCCCCTGAGCATGTAATCATCAGTGAGGTGGCTAGTGGCCATTGGACCAATCACAGCCAGCAGAGGGCCTTTGTGGAGCTGCACGGGACCCCCATGACAGACCTGCGGGGCCTGGTGCTCACTGTGTTTGACCAGGAGCACAGTGGGACCGTCATTGCCCTTCCTTTGACCGGATCTACTGACCACGATGGATTTTACATGGTTGGAAATGTCACTGCAGCAGGTGAGGGCAGTTGGAGACCTCGTTGTTTAGGTATGGACGCCTGTTGGAAATGAAACAAAGATTTCCTCTCATTCTCATTAACAGTCTATTCCGCCCAAACTCTCTGTCTGTCTTTTTCTTCTCTTCCTTGTTTTATACCTGTTCCCGCCATCACTCCTTCACCTCCTCTCTCTCCTGCATAGATCAGATTTTCCTGGAGGGCTCCACGGTGCCAGCACGAGGAGCAGTAGTCCTGTGCTATGACCTGTTCAGCGTCTGTAGAGCTGGCACTGCTCTGACCAACTCCAGTCTTAGAGATGTACTTGTGTTCAGTGAAAACCAGCAGCTGCTCTCCTCTTTGTCAGCCACCAGAGGGAGACAAGTGATTCCAGCTCTCGGGTCAGAAAAAAAACCAACAGCATGTTTGAACTTGCACAATGAACTGATATGACCAGTTATTGACATGTTGCATGTTAATAGGCCTTTTTCACAGCAGACAATTTGGCTTGTCATAGTTTGAAAAGCACAGGTTGGAAACAGACACCTATTTCCAGGAAAAACGCCTAAAATAACATACCCAAAATAAATAAGTAATAACTCCTCAACCATTAGGCCTAGATGCATAATTCTGGTCTCCTTTGACAGGTCAGAAGCTAAGGAATATGGTTCAACCATATAAATGAACCTAATTTTTCTATTAAGAGTAAATGGAGATGCAATAAAGGAAAATATGATATTTTCATCCTTGCCTTGTATAAAATCTATATTTTAATAGCAATATCACCATTAAAACCATCATTCAACTCATTATAATGCAACTGAATATCTTCTAATAGTCTTAGAATACAAATGTAACTGTATATTTGATGAAAAGAAACTAATATAGCAGTTATTACACAATTTTTCAAAAATATACCAGGCGAATATTTGTTGTATATCTGTTTATATGTTCACTTTTATTGGGAGTTTCTTCAAAACATTTTTTCTCTCCGTACAACCACGTTCCAAATAACATAAAGCTTCCAAAACATTGAAATACTGATAACAGTGAATATTGATCAATATTCCTGTGACCAAAAGTAATCCCGTGCTTTATAGGGCTGTAAGTGGGCTCTTTCTCTTCGTATTGAAGAGATGTCTAGCTGAAAGATCTGAAATTTTTTTCTGTAGCTCCTATAGGTCGGCCAGTAGAGGCCGATAAAGACCGTCTCCCACAAAGGAACTCTTCTTCTCTCCTTCAATTTGAGGAGAGAAAAGAAACCTAAAAGCTCATTGACCTCACCAAGATGGCGGAAGGTCTCTATTGACACATAATTCAGCTGTTTTTGGACTGAAAACAGCGAGAACAAGAAAAGTAAGAGAGCGGTTGTAACTGTAAATGTATATTGCTGCGTTTGTTGTTGTATTATTAATCGGCTAATAATGCTGTGAGTTTAGTGATTTGAGTGATTTGAGTTACACAGCTGAACAGAGGTGGGATGAGAGGTGAGATATGTTGAAGGCAACTTGTGCAGCCATGTACAGAGATAACAGATCGATTTATGTTGTGATGTAAGTTTATTTAGATGCTTGGTGGTTGATGTGTGTTTGGTGTGGATAAAAATGGTCGGTTTGAGATGCTAGCTGAGCCTCCTAGCTTCACGGAGGTGTGTGGCATGCGTAGGGTGACAAAATAATCTGATCGTACATCGATTACCCATTTGCATTTTGAGGCAAAAATCTATTGTCCCGTGGCATTAACGTGGCTCCATACTATTCAAGGAAGCCATGATAGCGAGCCATCTGCAATAGGTGGACCCTGAAATTAAAGCTGCTAAATGGAATTCATCTTAAATTTTATTATTTACACCTTTTTCTACTGAAACAATTTCGCTGAAATTGCTGCCTCCATTAACAGTATAATAATAATTAATAATAATAAATAATTAAATACACTTGAATTAAATAAAACCATAGAAACCTTCGGAGGAAAAAAAAGGTGCTATTCACACAGCCAGTACCACATACTGCAGTGTCAGGGAAAAAGTAGAGAACTTGTCAGAGTGGAAAACATTGGAGGTAAACAGTTCAATCAGCCACAGTCTGCTGGGGCTACCTAACCGAATTCCTCTGGGTTACCCTGGATTTCTTATTGGTTCTGTGTAGCCTATTTCCAGCAGCACTTACATTCGATTGCTGCAATTCAAGAGAGCATGAGGCGATTTTGTCTATAAAATCTTTTTTATAAATTAAAGAAAGTAAATTAGATGATGAGGTTAACATTTAAAAGACAATTAGATATTAACCCATAAACTAAAAATTAGCTGCCAGAAAATTATAGGCTCCATCCATTTGGGTGAGATCGACCTACTCCAACATTAATCAAGCAAGTTTTCCTCTTTAGCTTCAGCTGCAGTAAGCAAACATTGCAATATGCAGTTGAGTGACAACCATTTTTGTGTTTTGAAGAAATCCATGTAAACTTGTTTTAGAACAGCATTACTGTAACCATAACCATGTAAATGTTGCAAAATACATTATTGCCTTAACTTATTGGTTTGCATATTAATTCTATTTTGCTTTATGTCATTCTAGGCAAACTCGCTTTTTTGACTTGATCATCCTGTTTATTCATGTGTGTCATACATGTACTGTTGCGTGCATGTGCAGGTCTGTGGAAGATGGCCCTGTTTCGCTCAGTCGGTGTTCATGCTGTGAGGTGAGGAGCCCCGCCTCCTGGATTAGCTCCTCACCCACACCTCGCAGCACCAACGTCTGTCCAAGCTCTTCCTTCTCAAGTGACATTGATCTTTGCCTCGGACCCCTGTCCAGTGACTGGCCGGAGAAGTTAGGAGGTGAGGTATCATAACTACAAAAAGTTGTAATCCTTAAAGATTAGTATCAGTAGTACAACTTCTATGCCGGGACTGCTTCTCCAAACTGTGAGCATGCCGAACGTCATCTAGTACCCCAATACCACCACACTTCCCCCACAATCCGAACTACCCCTTTAAGATTTAAGTCTTGGTTGATATGGCGACACTCGCTTGGTGAAAACAGCAAATGCGGTTTAATACTACAGGTCACAGAATCCTGGGTCAGCAAAACTATTGTTGTTTTAATAAAGAAGTCAATAATTGGCCTTTTTCTGTCATTCTGTGAGCAGCAGTGATCTGATTTTATCCTGCACACGGCATGAGTCTGGGAACAGCAGGGCACAATGAAAGGAGTTTGTTACCTCGCTGAGAAGCTGGATGTGTGCAGCCTGTCGCCTACTGCTCTTCATCTAACATCTCTGTAGCTGCTGCTTCTTTTTTCATTACTGTCTGCAGTATATTAAACTTTCGCTGACAAAAAATGCTGAAAATTACAGCATTCAACTATAGTGCTCACTGACAAACTATCATTTACTACACATGTAATAAAAGTCAACTTGTGTTTTGCTGTTAATGTAAAGCTGCAGCAGTAGGAAATGTTCAGTTTGCATAAGCAGTAACTTAATACAGCATTTTTTTGGGAAATGTCGCCACAGACACCTAGTTCGTAATACTGCAAATATAAAAATGTTGCATTACTTTCATCAGTGGGCCATAAGCTCAATCAACATTGTGTTATCTCATTCGCTTAACAGCCATTTATTTAACAAACCTAAAACGTGAAACTGAATAAAATATGATCTAAGGACAGATAGTGTCATATTTTGTGGCAGATAGCAATGCAGAAAGCTACCCTCACCCTACTGAGCCGAATCTGGGACACTGAGATGAATGGGCCAAATTCATCACATAATTGATGTCAGACACATATTCTAAACAAAGTGGTGCCATTATAAATGTATAAATGTACAGTGCATACAAACATTGCATACACCCACCGCACCCCCACCCATCCATCATCAACCGCTTATCCTGCGTACAGGGACATTGCATACAAAACTTTAAAAAAACATGCAACCATGAGGCGTGTCCTGGTGCCTTGTGGTTAAGAAGCTTACCAGCCTCTTGTTTCCCAGCTGTGGACGTTTCCATGATATGCTCCTCTCTTTCTCTCCCCATTTTTCCTATTTGTATCTGAATTATCAAATACTCAAGGTCAAAATGGCAAAATTTGTCTTTAGAGGGACAAAATAAAATTAAAACAATGAAGATAAAACCTTAATGTAGAAATTACTTTCTTTTTATGTCTGAATTGACTCTCTAAGTCTGTCTCGTGGTTATAACACCGTAAACAGACCTTCATAGAAGCTGACAGCCTCTTCTCTGTTTGTCCCAGACTGCAGTGGTCTAATCCAGGGGAGGAGGGTGGCTGAGGTGGCCGACTACCTGGAGCAGAAGTGTCACTGTGGCATCTCTGCCTTGTATCTCCAAGGTGAGGCACTTTTATTCAGTGTAAATTTGTCACATTTGACTGATTTGTAATGTAAAAATTGACTGGCCTGTCCCTGAGGTTTGAAAAATCACGTGTTTGTCAAAAGGATGCTAATAAAAAAGACCACTGAAGCCATTTATTGGGAGAGAACTTGATTGACGAGACTCCAGTCAACAATGAACACAGTGGTGTAGGTCGCAGTTACCATGGTGTTGTAAAGTATGGATATGTGTTTATGTTGTTGGAACACACTTAACAGCTGAGTCTGGGTTTAATTTTAGTGAGTGCATTTGAATTTGAGTGCAGTGGTTTAAGAACACCTTCTCTTCATTTGGCAAGCAGTGTGCCACCAGTGTAATAACAAGCTAAAGCGTGTCCTGAACGCTTTCATATGAAGCTAATGAAACATTTGTCGATCTGCTTGTGTTCAAGGAGCTAACTTTTCCTGTGCGTCTGGGTGGCTACGAGTGTGGGGGAACATGCACGCGCTGTCGGACCATCAGAAGGCCCTCATCATCCAGACATTACACATGAATCCTTCATCGGCTCAGGGAGACGTCTGCTCTGCGCCATCCACGGACCGTTATACAAGCACAGGTTTGCATGACAGAAAGGCCCTGCACAAGCTCACCACTGAGCCAACATGCATGTCTAGACATGTTGTCCTGGTGGTAAAATCTGGGATTGAATGTAATAAGATCTGCCAGAGCAGGCAGAGTGGCACATTATCATCATTAGGATCTTATCCAGAGGCGGTGCAGCCTTTACAGTGTGTTTGCAAAAGTTAGAAGATATATTCTTGTGTGTCTTACTCTGAGCCATAGAACCTAAGATATTTCATAATAACATGTAGAATGACAATCTGCAGATAATAATACAACTTTTAAAAACAGGACTTTCCATGTAACAAATACAGGTCTAAGTGCCATGTCATGTTAATCATGACATTGAAGCATTAAAGAATAGTGAGCCGTCTGAGAGCTTGTAGCTCTTCATAAATGAGCTATAATTACCATAAATGTAAAGCACTCTTGTATCAGAGACATTCTTCCTCCTTACACAAGCTATGGTTCATGTAAGCAGTGACATGAAAATGCAGAATGGGGCAAAAAGAAAATTAAGTAAACATCATCTAAGCCTTCCTTTGACAAACCCCTGCTGTTATATAGACTGCTGCACTCTAGCCGTGTTACATGGAGTGTGAGAAGGACAATGAAGCAGTTAAAGTAATGATCCTATTTATGGGTGGATTTTTTTTCAGCAACAGCCATTAAATAAATTAATGTAGTAGTTTTAATAGTTTGTATCGTAGCCATTCCTGTTCAGGATTCAAATTACTAACCTACAATATGAGGGATTCACAGCTGAAATTATCTGTGGCATAGACGGCATCTTGTTAGGTCCATTTTGCAAAGACGACTGGCTTTCTGTGTATTAAGCCTGGCATATGCTTATAGAATCTAAAGGAAGAAGTTTCATCAGGATGTTGAATTGCCATGCTGTGTTGAAACATATTTAACATGTTCAGAAAGAGTGACTGACTTATTATTTGACTCTCTCCTAGCGTCTGCCCTGGGGTTACAGATAGGGCTGATAGTAGCAGTGCTGCTGCTGCTGGGACTGGGAGCTGCTCTGTTCACATATTTCTACAGGAGGAGGTGAGGAGTCTTATTCTAACCCTGTCTTCTCTGCTGGATGTGCACACTGACACTGGTTTGCTGGAAATCTTCACAGAGCCAGATTACTTACATAATAAGGATAACATATGTTTAACCCTTTGACTTGTAATGCTTGCGTTAATTACACAGTGACTGAGTATTGTGAATAGCATATTTTAAAACAAATGTGTGTAATCAACAATCAGCAGTGCCCATTTAGCTGCATTGTTGGAAGTCTCACACCGAAGATGTGTTCTTTTGTTGCTCTTTGCCTTTAATCCTCCCTGACCCACAGTGATAATGTTTTTTAGAAAATGCTTTGTGTAAATATAAAGAGAAGTCACACTCAATTTTATGCCCTTTTCTTTTGGGGTTGCACAAGTCTAAATTCTTAGAAAAGGAAATGAAAAAGCAGCAGTCTGCGGAGGTGTTTTTCTGCATTATTGAAAGAACATGAACTACAACCATGACAGATTACATTAGAGCTGTCGCTGAAGATACTTTCAACTGTTGATTAGAAGAGTCAAAATGACCTACGTACTAAATTAGATGTGTGTACTGTGAATAAATATCTGTGAAAATCTAATATAATGAAATGTTACAGTGTCAATACAGTATAAAATAGTAGAACCGCTGTCTTAAGAACATAAATAAATGCAAAGTATAGAAAATAATGAGAAATGTGCCCAGCTTATGAAAGTGCAATTCTTAATCGTTCTATGACTCTTGAGAGGTGTTAAAACTAGGGCCCCTCGACAAGAGAGTGTGTCTAGATAATAATAATAATAATAATACATTTTATTTCTATAGTGCTTTTCAGGACACTCAAAGACACTTTACAGTAAAACCTGTAGTTATGTATATTTAAAAATAGATAGAATACATAAACAATAGGTAAGAAACATGAAATACAAAATACATAAAAGCCATACCATATACAGACCATATAAATAACAGTTGGCAGCAGGTTAAGTGGAACATTATTTGACGTTAAAAGCTGGTCTAAAGAGTGATTTGAAAGAGTCCAGGTTGCTACATTTTCAGATGGGTAAGGAGTTCCAGAGGGAGGGGGCTGCAATGGTGAAAACTCTGTCACCCCAGCTTTGTTGGTCTTTTGTTGGTGCATATGGATATTTGCAATTAATCAAATGACCACAAAGTAACTGCCACACATGCAAAAAAATAATCCAAAAGTAAAAATAAAACACTGAGGTTCTGAGGCTTTAGGGTAGATCCTAGCTCTGTCCAGTTGCCTTGTGCACTGTGACATTTGGATACATGCATTAATAATTATTAAGTGAAAATCCACAATCCAAAAGTGTGAAATGTCAGCAGTAAATGTCAAGTGTCTGTAGAATAGCAAGCCCTTCGTGTCTTATCATTCTGCACCAACGTACAACAGTCATTGTCTGTCATAGAGGGAAGAAGTAGCCTCGTAGTTTAGAGATTCCTCCACTGACTCAACTTTTTCATGGCTTGTAAAACCTGCTCCTTAATGCTAATCCCTATCACTCTCTTCACCTGTGTGTGTGTGTGTGTGTGTGTGTGTGTGTGTGTGTGTGAAATAAATTCAGAAAGTTCACGACAGTGCTCTAGAAGTTGTTGAAAGTCATTCCGGGTAATGCAGCAAATCACAGAGTGAAGTAGTGGTAGTAAACAGTCAAAAGGTAAATTATAAAACGTAATCCTGGAATCCTCTGAATGTGAGTGACTGGAAACTGTAGTGTAATTTCAGTGTGTAGATTCTGGCGGCATTAAGGCTTAATTGTTTATGTTAATGTTCTCTGTATTCTCAGGCGTCCTCTGGACTATTACACCATGGAGCTGAGTGAACATGCAGAGGGACTTTCAGATCTATAATCAAGGCTTTGAATCACTGTGTTTGCATCTGGAAGTGCTCGTGTGCGTGGGAGGACTTCAGCAGAGAGAGCGAGAGACGGGGGGTAATCGGAGGTTAATTTGACCTGTACGTAACTGATTTTGTGTGTGACAGGTAGAATTTCATGGCATGGGTGACACTTAAGACATCAAATCAGGCAGCCCATGAGTTGCATTTAAAAACATAAAGATAGTAACATATTTTTGTAAAGATCAGTGTATAGCCAGTGCTGTTGCTACTTTTAAAGGAAAAGGAAGATAAAAGGGAAGATTTATTTTAAAGTACTTGATTCCTAAATAGTCATTTTTGTTGACTTGCTACTGTGGAAAAAGCCTTTTAAATTTAAACATGTGATTTATGCAGGAAGCTTCATGACATCCTCAGCTGGCACTACAGTGTTTTAACAACAGACTTTATAACCAAGATAATATTTGTTACTCTCACACTTCAAAATGCTCTACGTCCTGCTTTATTTTCCTGCTACATGCTGTAATAGTCATTTTAGACTCTAGTCACTCAAAGGGCTTGATTGTGTTTTAAATGTGAACGTCTTTAGCTAACATGTGATGAATGTCTGTAACCACTTTTGTATGCTTACTTAAAGCAAACTGTTTACATTTTCTTGATTGAAAGTTAGAAAAGGGGACGTGAGCGACTGATGTTGAAGTAATCTCTTGAATGAATTTGTTTTTAGAAATGAGAGTTTGCTTGGGATTAAGAAAATCAGAGCTATGTCATGTTTCACTTGTGTTTGTTTTGTTTGTTTTTTTGAGTGGCTCAGAAACCTCTACTGTGCCTTGTTCTTGTATGTTATTTGATCACCTGATTCCTCATTTATTAGAGGGAATGTACAGCCATGTCTGCTGCAGCCATAAGTGTAAATATTATGGATATGATAGTATTCTCAGGGGGGGTGGGGGGGCAGTTATCGCCAATCTGAAATGATAACTTATTGTAGAAATACAGAAACTAGCTGGGTTCAGAGCAAAAGTGAAATATTCAGATAGGTTAAGTTAATTTGATTCCACTTTTTTAGTTTATAGATACAGTTAATCTGGAAATAATCATAGAATTTCCAGCACAAAGTGCCATGAAATAAACGTATAAGCTTGGATAGGCTCCATTTTAATGTAGTTGATTGACCCTTACTTTATAATGTCGCCTTATTCATCTACTGTGGTGCACAGAATTATAGCTTGTTTGCTTTAATTATCTTGTTGAGGAGATTTCCCTCCTCTGTACCATTTTCCTCAGTTTTAATTTCTCAATATTGACATTATACCCATCTGTCAAGCAAAATTAAGCCCATAAAATCTGATTTGTTTTACAGCATGTTCAACTAATTAAAAAGAAAAAAAGATAAACTGGATGGAAAACCAACAAAATCATGTAAATGAAAGCCTTTTTTAGCTTTCAAAGTGATCAAATTTGATGTTTTCTCCTTGAAATGATGTTATGTAAAGTTCATAAAATGTTTTTTTTATTATAAACATCTATATTTTTAGGTTTTGTATAAAATGGTACATGTAGGAAGTTTGCAGTTGCAGCTCTGTTTTATACCCCAAATAATATATTCACATGCAAATGTGTACTCTTGAATAAAATTTGAGATATGTTTGTCCTGAAGAAGCCACACAGTGCTGAAAAACAGCATAACACAATTTAATGTAACACTTCTGTTCAGAGCACTTGTTTAACATGAGAATCACATTCATCACTATATGTAAAGTGTATTTATATATACATATAAATGGCACACTGACTGCAATTACAAGAAGTGGAAAATTATTAACATGGCTGTTTTTCTAACCTCAGTTGCATTTTCATCGATCAGGAACAGCAGCATTCAAATCTAACACAACTGTGAGAGAAGCTAGAAACCTACACGTTTTCACCGAGCACTTCAAGGCTGTGTACGTACAATGAATTGCCATAGTCTACAGCAGTAGATGCCACAACAAACATTAGAAAGAAAACTGTGTATCATTTGCAACCCCAGGTCATAATTTAAAAGCTTTCTTTCCAGTGTTTGCCTTTCAGCTTATTTTCTGTTTTCCTTCCAATGTCATGCAGATGTAGCAGGTTTGAAATAAAATATTTCCAGATGTGCAGTTTTGTTTCACAGTTGTTCTTCAGCCTGTTGCAAGCCTTTACACCAGAAATCATGTACTATTTCTCGTCTCAGCTCTCATTTGTGGTTCAGCACCGATTGCATAGTTGAGTAGCTAGAGGTTGTCCAAGGCCTTAAAGTTTAACCACGCTTCAGTGTCACTTTGTGAGTACAAGGGCAATGCAGGTTTTTTTTTTCTCTCTTTTCACTGTTCAACCTGCTAACCGCAACAGGAAGGCAGATTAGACAGACAGGAAGGCGCTGCAGCATGAAACAGTGTCTCCAGCAGCAGTTCTGACTGGGGAAGAAGTTGTATGTTTGTGGCTCGTTTCATTTGCTCGCTAGTCCTCAAGTAGAGTCACTCCTCAGCGATTCTTTCAAATTCACACTTGAAATTGTTCTACTCCTGCTGTCGTGAGAATTATGGCATTAACAAACGAAAAATATTTTTCGAAAGCATTTCACATCCGTTGACACCTACATACAACTTCAACAAGCCCATGGTGAGTTACCTCAGTTTTGTTTACTGGACACTGTACGTTAAATGTTTTATCTTGACTGCTACAAAAGGTTTCTAAAACTGACTCCAGCCCTAAACTTTAACTTTCCATCATGGCCATGTGTTTATATCTGCTCCAGGCCAATGAAAATAGAATAAAATAAAGATCTTCAACAGACTCACTCACTTTGCCATATGCTACAATCCATTTCTGACATGGCATCATATAATTATGTTTTATTTAATTTACAACGGATATGTCTGTGTTTTATTTTCTTTACACAGCGTATTGCTGGCATGCTTGCATCTCATACACACACAGCTACTTGTGTTTTTGATGTTGCTAATGACGATAATGTGTAATTGTTCTGTTTGACACTCGCCGACGCATTTCTTCACTACTGTTAGTGTGTTAGTAAGTGGGTTTTGGCCATTAAGACGGTCTAAACTTATCAGCGGAAGCTGGCAAGCTGTCGCGAGTACATCTGAGGTCTGGGTTTTTGAATAGGCTTCCTTTGTCAGAAATTACGTGATCATCAATAAACCACACAGGAAGGTATTTCCATTTCCCGTTTGTCTCAGTGAAACATAATTTAAATGTATGTTTGCAGTACTTTCACTGCAGTTTTGGTAATATGCTATGATATGGAATCATACTAACAATAAGCCTTATGTATAGCACATTTCATGCATATAGATGCCTTACAGTGTTCTTTGCAGAAGGTAAATGTGAAAGATATGTAGATCGTAGTTAGAATCAAGTAGGATGTGGGTTTTTCTTTTAAAAGCTAAAAAGAAGTGCACCATCTGGTGCAGAGTCTGTGGGTGTGAAGTAATTATTGCCTCACTATGTGCTTCAGGAACAGCATCTGAGAGTGTTAAGTGTGTAGAGGTAATTAATGTAATTTTAATTAAAGCTGTGAAACAATGAGACACACCTTAAAGTCCCTGCATTGTCATGGTCACCCAAAAGGTGTGGGGGGGGAAGGCAAGGAAACCAGGTTAACATTTTTCAAAAATAAAATCAGAGCCAAAGAAAATTAACAAAACCAGTTTCTCTAGTCATTCTCTAGTCATTTCCTCCAAAACATCAAGGTGGGTGGCCTGAGGTAATTCATGTTAATTTAATTTAACATGAATGAAGTTAATGAGAGAACTTTCAAAGGGATGTCTTCCTTAATCTGATGGCCAGAAGATAATGTGTCCTCAGTTAATTTCTTCACCTACCTTCATCACAGCTGGTCATGCCCAGTTTATGATAGTCGCACATTGTATCAGTAATGCTGTTTTGTATCATTTAGACTCAAAAAGGAGCATCTGAGGGCCAAAATTATCAAGCTCTCTCATGGAGATGAAGGCACATTACGATTCTCTTCTGGATCGAAGCAAACGCATTGTGTGGCAGGACGACTGCTACGTGGATCTCCAGTCTACGTCCTGCTCCAACTCTTCACAAGCAGAAACAGAGGGTGAGAGTTTCTATAACAGATTCATCATGTGTCTCATGCACCATAGGCTTTGGAGTGTCTCAGTCAGCTTTCCTGTGTTTCCCAAAACCCTTCCACCCATTAAACCCTTTCTTTTATTTTTTATTTATTATTATTTAGAGGAAACAAGCGTGTAGGACCATACCTATTGGCCAGTGCAAAAAACAAAACAATGGAAAAACAGATTATCTCCAGTTCTGTTATACTGAACATCAATCTTCAGTTCTGACCAATCTTCACTTTCTTTGTCATTATCGTCCATGTCGCCCACATCATATTCACTCATATTCACATGCTGCTGTTCTTATGAATGTCAAGATACGGAGGTGAGATTAGAGGCTTATCAGTAGAGAAACAGGAGCTGTGATTTATGAAATAAGATGAAATTAGGCGGAAGGACAAGCTGTCCTGAAGTTTTGTAATTAAAGTCTTCAAGATCTTGTGAAAAAAAGGTTATTGCAACCAAAGAAGGATTTAACCAGTTTACACATATAATAAGGTAGAGAGACCAGTGGTTAGAAGAAAGTATTTTTTTTCTCTTTCCAGTTCAAGGCTTTTCTCCTATCATTTGTGGCAATGCTTGGTGACATTGAGTCTGGTGGGGACTTGTAGGCAATGGGTGAAAACTGTCTGAAGCCTTTACAGCAGAGGACTTGTGGGCCAAATAAAGGACCAGCTTGCTCAGTCAAGTAATATGACAAAAACAGCAGGGGTAGTTAATATATTGAAATTACAGGTAAACAGGAGACTGATGTCAAACCTTTTTGAAGACCAAATTGGTTGGAACGTGTTTTATTATTAATTGTTAGACTTTGTCGATTTCTTTCATGTTGATGTGGCTGTGTAACTTTTTTAGACTTTTTAATCAGAGAATTAAATTTGGGCAGTGGTAAGTTTCCTGTGGTGGTCCACTAAAAGGTGATGTATGCACCAAATTAAATGTTTAGAGTAAAAATGGCAGTCACAGCTACTACATCGCCGTTAGACATAGCCTACATCTAATGAGTTAAGCTATTGTTTAGCTGACTGTTGACTGTTACCTAGTTACTATTAGTCACAAACTATGACATACTGCTTACCACGTCCACTTACCAGTTTCCTGTGGGAGAAACTAACTTAATGCTGTTAGAAATATCTTTGCTTGTTATCAAGAATTAGAAACCAGAAAAGGCCAAAAAGGCTTGTAAGGTCCAGATGTCTTTTTAACATGCCATGGACAACTTTGACCTGGATGACTGAGAACCTTCAGACTGCTTGTAAGGTTATTTTACACTTATTTGGAAATTTGTTTGCATGCCAAGGAGTGCTTTTTCCTAATTTACTCAGAGAGGGTAGCAAATGCTATCCTCTGAGAGTCTTTCTTTGCTGGAGATTTTAGGGATATTGATGTCACTTTAGACAAAACAAATGTTCCTGGCAGATTCAAATTGATCAGGTTAGCTTCAAGTATAAGAATCTGAATCTATTTGATTTTAGATGGCTTAAAAGTGAAGTAGGTCGATAAAAAGTCTAGAGAATCATTTATGTCCAGAAAGTTTTCTATTCTCTCACAATTTTGCAGAACACCTCTTACTTCTGATGTCCAAAGAAGGGTCAAGGGCGTCTGTGAGGGTTCTCAGTCATCCAGGTCATAGTTATCCAAAGAAGTTCTTATGTGTTTAAATGTCAGCTGAGTGTTTTTGGATAGACACCTAATAGACAGCATGGTCTGAATTTGTAATGAGTAAATTTGTACTGCTTAGTAAAGTTTTAAAAGGCTGGGGAGAGCGATAGAAACTTTTTTGTTTATGTAATACCGTCACCATAAGCTTCACGAGCACTGCTGATCATAGTAATTGCTGAAAGAGGGCTTAAAGCAGGACCCCCCCAACAACTCTTGCTGAGGGCCAGAATTTCTCTAAGCAGAGACTGCAAGAGGCGGACTTTTAAAACAATTTTTTTATGTAGGCTTAATTAGCAAACTAGTGTTTAATTTCACAAAATAAATGTTTCTTATTAGCCTACATTACAGTGAACAGACTGCTAAAAATATGGTAAATATATAATGACAAATAGCCTACTTAATTAGAAAATGCTCTCAGACTTTCGCCAAGGAGGCTCTTCACTGAGGGGTGATTGTTGAAATCTGTAAATGTAACTGTAGGATGGAGTTCTGATTGGCATGAAATATTAATCAACCGTTTTTATACAGTCTGCAATTATTTATTTGCGACATTATTGTGGTCTTCTTCCATGATTATGTGAGCAGTCATGATCTGACTTTATGCTGCACAAGACATGAGTCCCAAAGTGAAAGGAGTTGATTAACGTTACGTGGTTGAGAAGTGTGCAGCCTGTCGCATGCATCTCTTCATCAAACAGCTCACTGTGTCTGCTCCTGACTGTTATATCGCTGCAATATTTCAAACTGGTCCGCAGTCATAAAATGTCGAAAATGACCGTTGTCTTGTGTTTAGACAGATTTTTGATGAACGATAGCGGTCAGTGCTGATCTCACTCACAAAAACATTACATTTCCTGTGACTACTTCAAAATAAAAGTCAACTTCTGTTTCGCCAGTTATCCTAAATGCTTTCTCTGTAGCAGTAGGAAATATTGAGTTTGTGTTATCAGTAACTTAATAGAGCATTTTACCCGGAATTTCGCTACAGATGCACACTTTCTAGTACTATAGATTAATACTTTCATCAGTGGCCATTCTGTGGGCCGGATGGGAAACTTCGGCGGGCCGCATTTGCAATATATGATCACTGGCTTAAAGCAAGCTGGAATCGATGGTTCGTCAATAATGTGCAAGGGTGTTTAATTAAGGTCTCTACCACTGATTAAATTAGTTTTTAGATATTGGAAAAAAGACTTTGGGAAATCCTGAGCTCTCCTTGTTTGAGTTCATAAGTTGAAATGGCTATTGTGCAGTATGTTAAGTATTTGACATTCTTCTTGAATTACTTCATACCTCTTTCCTGGATAAAATATGGATTAATATATGGACATACAAATGCAATTAATTATATCCAACCAAAAAAACGTGCCTACAGATATGATTATTATTCACAAAACAACAACCAACATGTTATTCTATAAAACAAAATTGATATCTATTGCACAGAGTCTAGATTATAACAATGCCTAGCCTATGGTTATGAATGTTTGCAGGCTAAAGGCTAATGTCAACTAACATGCTCACAATAACAATTCCTAGACACTGATGTTCAGCAGTTGTAATGTTTTCCATGTTCATCATCTTACCACGAACGTGATAGAAATTTTAATTACAATGCATCCAGTAGTTGTTGAGATTTCAGTCTGGACCAAAGAGGTGGACTGACTGATCAACCAACAGAGACACAACCTGGTTAAAAAGAAAGCGGGGATGGAATACGATCAGGAACGGTGTGTTTGTGTGTGTTTATAGAGGGGATGATCAACAAACATAAGTTTTACAGAACAAGCTATCAAATGAAGAGGGTGGACTGACTGAAATACACCATGACAAATAATAAAGATAAGGGAAGGAAAAGTGAAATGAAAAAGCAGAACCGACTTATTAGTTGTGTGTTGTATAACTGATTTACACAACATAAGAAAAAGGAAAGTACACGTTTAAAAAACGACAACGGATAGAAAATTGCCTATAAATATTTCTGGTTATGTGAAACAGTGAGAAGCATCACGAACCCTCAGGCTATAACAGAATACATTATTATGCAAAAATGATTGTCCTCTGGTGCACATAATAAGAATGACCAGCATCTGACTCTTAACAAGTTGCCAGTGGTATATATACACTGTAGTTTTCAGTGATTGACAAATGATTTTTCTCTGGCAAAAAGACAAAAAGAAAGGGGTGAACCCCTGCTCTTGTTTTCCTACTGTACATCAAAAAGGGTTGTTGTAGCTCAGGAAATTGTCTTTGTTAGTTATCACTTGAGTGCTGAGAGTTTTCTGCTCTGTTTTGGTTTAGATCTTGGCTGGATCCAAAAGCATCGAGACCAGCTGAAACGCTTCAGTACGAGCTCCTTCCTGGAGGGGATGTTCACCCACCTGAGAAAGGTGGAAGTGCTGACTTCAGCTGAGGAGACCAAGATCAAGGAAGCAGGCCAGCTGCAAGACCAAGTTAACATGCTCACAACCTTTGTCTCTGGCAAGGATACTCAAGGCTCTGATGCCCTCCGGGGCTTCATAGAGAGCTCAGATTCTCATGTGGCCCAGCTCATCATAAACTACGGTAAGGGGTATGAAATGGGATTTTCTCTGTGAGTTGGTCAATGTTTTAGAAGAGAAATTGCTCTTATCAAAATAGTTCAAGCTTCTCGTAGCTCAGCAAATCATCTAGTGATATGATGGATGGTGATTTGATTCCTGGATCCTCTAACAGCACGTTAAAGTTTCATTGACCAAGATATTGAGCCCTAAACTGCTCCAGATGAGCTTCTGCGTGCTGTGGATGAATGTGTGTGTGTAAATGTAATGCATTGAAAAACACTTTGCGCCACTCTTGGGATAAAAGTGCTATATAAATTCAATCCATTTCCTGTTTGAAATCTGATGTATTTGTATTGTTTACAATAACCTGAGCCAATTTAATTTTCTGCAGATTCCATGGTGAAGGAGCACAAAGAGGTGCTGTTACAGCGATATGAGCAGTACAGAGACAGCTGCCCCAAGCTGAACATCTCCTCAAGAACCTTACTTCTGGTCGATGGACTTTCCGACCTCCAGCAAAAAGAACACGACTTAATGCAGGTGGGGGTGACTCGAGGAAGGAAAAGAAATCATCTCAGACAGCTGGGGCTGGCCAAACTCTGGGAGCCCCTGACCCGGGTCAGTTTGCCTCCCAGGGTCTCACTCACGGTCGGGGTGGCTGGTATCGGCAAGACAACCTGGGTCCGACACTTCATCAGGCAGTGGAGCCAGGGGGCCATCTGCACAGATGTGAGCTTTGTCTTGCCTTTCACTTTTTGCGAGCTAAACTCATTGGAGAAGCTTTCTGCGGAGAGGCTGGTGAAAATTGCTTTTCCTCATTTAACGGATCCCAGTCTGGTCCTCAGCAGCTCCTGCCGCACACTGCTCATACTTGATGGTTTGGATGAATTCCGCTGCTCTTTAAATTTCTCTGATGCAGCTCCTTGCAGCGACCCAAAGAAAGAAGTGCCCATTGATGACCTTGTTACTAACATCATTCGGGGGAATCTGCTCCCTGACATAGCAGTGTGGCTGACGTCCAGGCCAGGAGTGGCCTCACTCATCCCTGGAGGATTGGTTGACAGGGTGACTGAGATCCCAGGATTCAGCCCGAAGGACATCCAGCTCTTCCTAAGCCATCATTTCTCTGAGAAGGATTTTGCCAGTAAAATATGGGCACACTTGGAGTCCAATAAGATCTTTATGGTGATGTGCTACATACCATGCATTTGCTGGATAGTAGCTGATACTCTGATGTACATCATGCAGAGTGGTACACAAGAGAGCCTTCCAAGGACTTGTACTGAGCTGTATGCTCACTTTTGTTCCATGAAGGCAGAAGTAGGTGAACCAAGAGGCAGGGAGCCTGTAAAAATGGAGCAGCTCCATGGGAGCAATCGTAAACTGCTGGGAAATCTTGGACGACTGGCATTTTATGGGCTCCTCAAACACAAGTACACCTTCAGTGAGCAGGACCTCAGGGCCTATGGGATAGATCTACTGTTAACTCAGTGCAGTCTTGGTGCTGGAGTTCTTGTTCGGGAGGAGTCGCCCATATACACAACATACCGGTTCACTCATTTGACTCTGCAGGAGTTTATTGCAGCTATTTACTACCATGTCTCCTCTAAGCGGGCCATCTTTGACTTATTCTCAGAAAGCACAATGTCTTGGCCCAAGATCGGTTTCCAGAACCACTTTAGAAGTGCCTTTCAGCATTCACAACAGGCTGAAGATGGTCACTTGGATGTGTTTGTGCGCTTCCTGACAGGCCTGCTGTCCTCAGTGGCACTGAAACCTCTCGCTGGGCTTCTAGCCCTCGGTAAAGAAGATGGCAACCAGAAGGCATGGGCAGCAGGGTTTTTACAAGGCCTCTTGGTCAGCGGGGGAGCTGTTGTGTCCCTACGTGCAGTCAACCTGGCTTATTGTTTACAGGAGCTGCAACACACAGAGCTGTTGCGGAGTGTAGAGGAAGATTTACAGCTTGGTAGCCTGGCAGGGAAGTTAACACGGGCTCACTGTGTTGTGCTGGGCTACCTGCTGCATGTGTCTCCAGAGTGCGGCGAACAGACCAACTTAACAGGCTCGCTGAACTACGCGACAGTGAAATGTTTGCTCCCACAGCTGCTGTACTGCAGCCATCTCAGGTCAGCTCCCCAAAGCACTGTCTCCCAACAAGCTAAAACTCAGGAGAAAGATTGAGGGCTGAAACATATAACTTATCTGCTCCACAGGTTAGAGAACAATCATTTCAAAGATGATGTCATGGAGTTGCTGGGAAGCCTCCTCAGTGCCAAAGACTGCCATATCCAGAAGATAAGGTATGATTACACTTACTTTGTAAATCCTCATTGATTTAAAGCATCAGATGAAGAACATTTTATAGTCTAATGCTCTGTTTGAGAAATATTTGCCTAATTGCTCACATAAAGTGAAACTTTTTAATTATGAGTTAGTGTTTGCCTTGTTGATTACAAGGACGTAAGAGACACTCAGTGATTATCATGTGGTAGTAGGATCGGTGCAGTGATGATAATGAATGTGATTATCGTTAATATTTAGTATCATATGATTGCAACCTCTTTTATATCCCCTCAGTTTGGCAGAGAATGCCATCAGCAACAAAGGTGCCAAAGCCCTGAGTCGAGCCCTCTTGGTGAACCGGACGCTAACGTCTCTCAAGTGAGATCTGTTTGTTGACTTTGACTGATTACAGCTGTCGTCTTTGCTTGCTTGCAGCCTATACAAATGATAGATGTTTAAAAATGCTGGGCAATCATTTGTTTAACATACATCTTGTGAACGTTTTGATGCTCATGTCTATAGCATGAATACTTTGTAGTCTGTGTACAATCAAATAATGCCAAAATTACAAGTTCCAAAATAGCATTGACTTACAGTTATTTTGGAGAAACATAGCATTCACTCTCAGCCTTTTACTTTTCAACATATATATTGGTCCCCTGAATTTAATTTGAGCATTTCTTTAGATAACAATTTTGTCTCAGATACTGCAGATTCCACAAATAAATGTCACAATTTGTGTGTCTCGCCATTTCCCCAAATTGCTGCAATTCTTATGATCTTTGTCTTCATATTTCACACGCAGATACATCGCAACATGGTGTTTCTATTTTGATTCTACCTAGCTATATATCATCTAAAAACCTATTTCTTATTTAGTCTCCGGAACAACAACATCGGCTCTAAAGGTGCGAAGTTCCTGGCAGAGGCTCTGAAAATGAACCAAGCCCTGGTATCAGTCAAGTGCGTATAACTGCCATAGATTATGGTTTATAGGGTTAAAAATTACCTAACCTTTTCCTAAAAAATTTAATTGTTTAATTTCCCTAACCACTCATCAGCTTCCAGAACAATGCCATTGAGGAGGAAGGTGCTCAGGCCCTTGCAGAAGTACTGCAGTGCAACCGCAAACTGGTGTCTCTGAAGTGAGTGACTTTCAGTTGTGGTTGTTGAATGTCCTATGTATAGTTTACGTTCATGCTCATGATGAGGATTAACAAGAATTATTTTCTTGCATGTCATGATTTAGTATGCAGAAGAATACGATTGGAGCAGGAGGAGCCAAAAGGATTGCAGATGCACTGAAGACAAACCGGACTCTCACAAAGCTGAAGTAATCTTAAATGAATATATTCATTCACTATATTGCTTGTTGCTTTAATTATTCATACAATAGGCTAGGCTTTGTGGTAAGATAGCTTAATGTGTCTCAAATTTTTTGTTCTTGTCTGTAGTCTTTGTAGCAACCAGCTTGGGGACAAAGGAACAATCGCTCTGGCAGAGGCTTTGACAGTCAACCACACTCTGCTCTCACTTCAGTCAGTACTTTCTGCATAGTAGTGCACTGTAGCCTCCGCATTATCTATCAACCTTTATATTAAAAACTGCTAATCCATTTTAACATTGTCAGTCAATGATGCAATTTGTCGTGCAAGTCCTTCAATGCGCTTGTGTTTAACTTCACTTCTTTGGGCAGACTTCAGAGTAATTCAATCAGCAACAGGGGGATGACAGCCTTAACCAAAGCACTTCGGCTAAACTGTGGCCTTGTCTCCTTGAAGTGAGTATTGAACTTGAAGCTTCTCAATTTTAGCTGGTAGCTTTCCTGTAACAACCCAAAACTAATGTCATTTATGACTTGATCCTGCAACAAAATATTTCTAAACTTAGTGACGTAATAGTGGCTAATCACTGGCCAAGACACCTCTGATCAGCTTATGAAGAGTGCCCTCTCATGTTTTCTTCACCTGAGTCAACCTTATCTGATTACAGCCAGTTCTTTTAAGTAATAGTTTGAAAATTTGGGAACTACGTTATTCGCTTTCTCATAGTTTGATGAAAGGACTGATACCCCTTTGATATTTGTCAGGTAAATAAAGAAAACTTCAGACATCAGGTCTGAGCTAGCTTCTGTAACTCATTTCTGTTGTTGGCCTATAAATAAGTTGAAATCTTCATGATTTAACAAAATTAAACAACATTAATTTGTTAAATTTTTGTCCCAAAAAAATTCAATTTTGCATATACATGTACATATACTAGGTTATCCTCCACAAACATAAAACACTATCACTTTTTAGCTGTAATCTCAGCTTTCTGTTTTACACAGTTTGGTCCTCTCTGTCCTGCAGACATGGCAGAACGTTAGCCAGAGCCCATGGACTCACAATAGGCTCTCCTCTTTTGGGAAATGGTGTTTAAAATCACCATCCCTATCTTATAATTATTTGCGTTATTATAGACATCAGTGAGTTTTCCTTATATCTGGAACAGAATTTTTACTTTAACTGGCTACAACTAGCAGCATGTTAGCTTAACTTTAGAGCTTAGAACTGCTGGTAGGGAGATTTTGTGACCTTTGGACAGAGCCAGGCTACCTGTTTGCCCGTGTTTCATGTCTTCATGCAATCAATGCTAAGCCAAGCGAAGCAGCTGCTGGATGTGGCTTCATTTACAGACATGAGAGTGGTATTAGTCTTTTTATCTCACTCTTTCAAAAAAAGGCAAATATGTCTATTTCCCAAAATATCACACTATACTTTTTGTAAAGGTGCTACTAGATTGCGATTGTTGGCATTGAATGTTGTTATATTCTTCTTATATATTATTCCCTCTTTTGTGTTTCATGTATTTTTCTACTTACTTAGTTTAAGGGAGAACTCAATTGGGGTGGAGGGAGCAAAGAACATGGCCCAAGCCCTCCATGAAAACAACTCTCTACAAGACCTCGAGTGAGTCACGTCATTAATGTCAGTGCATAGTGTAATGCCCCGTAGAGGCATTGAAACATCCTAATGTTCAGAAAATGTCACTCCCCATGGAATGTCACTCAGTACTATTTCCTGATGAAAACCATAGACTGTATATAAGAAGTAGACATAGTCATCGTGATGTCACCCGTTGGTTTCTGGACTGCCGTTTTGAAGCCTCGAGTTTGGGCGATAGTGCGCCACCATGTTGATTTTTTACAACCAGCGGCACCGGAAGTGACCAAAGGTGGGCAAGACGGTGGAGCTAACGGCCGTGTGTGGAGCTAGCTAGCTTGCTTAGATAGGTCCATCTGTAATTCACGTTAACTGTAATGTTTAACCGGGATGATAATTTTGTCTACTGAACAACAGGCTTAAAACTAAATGTACTCACCAGAGAAAGTGAACAGCCAATTCTAATAAGCTTTTTCAACAGCGCTGGCTAAATTTGCACAGTGCCGAGGGTACGAGTCACTCTAGGGGACTATTATCTACTAACATCATGTTGTATTGAATAAGACTTCAAACTAGTGATTGAGACTATTAAGTCATTATGAAAGTGTTTACTGAGGTAATAAATCAGCTGAGAAGTAGGGTCATTTTACTATTATTTCTAATGGAACAGGACTTCTTTTTGCCACCAGAAGAGTCGCCCCCTGCTGGCTGTTCGATAGAATGCAGGTTTAAGGGACTTTCTCGTATGCCTCAGGTTTCTGACCGGAAGCTTCCCGCTTGATGAAAACCTTTTTATATACAGTCTATGATGAAAACACATGTAAAGCCCATGACCTTACTATATGAACGCTGTGGAAATATGGTGATATTCACAGTTTAACATTCGCAGCATTAATCGGCTCCAGTTTTTATGATAAAAAGCACCCTTATCCAATTAAATGAAGTGTAGTTTTTTTTACTTCAAAGCCACGTGTTATCAGCTTGAAAGCCGACATATTGCGAAAGCAGTGACAGACTTAAAATTACACATAACTTAAATAAGTAAGTCTGACGCTACTGTAACAACTAACTTGTATTTCAGTGAGCATTCTCTCTCTTTTACTGTGTTTTTTTAATACTGTATTTACTGTGTATATGTGTCTTTGTGTGCATGTATTTCAGTCTCACAGCCAATCTCTTGCATGATGAAGGGGTTCAAGCTATAGCTGCCGCAATCAAGTTCAATCAAGGCCTCACCTCTTTGCAGTAAGTGAATAGTGTAATGCAAATGCATGCGCACACACACATATGCAGACTTCCGCCAAGGCCAATAGTCCAGTCTTCTATGATATTCAGGATCTGCAAGCGCAACCACTATACACTCACCTAAAGGATTATTAGGAACACCTGTTCAATTTCTCCTTAATGCAATTATCTAATCAACCAGTTGCTTCAATGCATTTAGGGGTGTGGTCCTGGTCAAGACAATCTCCTGAACTCCAAACTGAATGTCAGAATGGGAAAGAAAGGTGATTTAAGCAATTTTGAGCGTGGCATGGTTGTTGGTGCCAGACGGGCCGGTCTGAGTATTTCACAATCTGCTCAGTTACTGGGATTTTCCTTGCAAACCTTGAGGCGGATGGGCTACAACAGCAGAAGACCCCACCGGGTACCACTCATCTCCACTACAAATAGGAAAAAGAGGCTACAATTTGCAAGAGCTCACCAAAATTGGACAGTTGAAGACTGGAAAAATGTTGCCTGGTCTGATGAGTCTCGATTTCTGTTGAGACATTCAGATGGTAGAGTCAGAATTTGGCGTAAACAGAATGAGAACATGGATCCATCATGCATTGTTACCACTGTGCAGGCTGCTGGTGGTGGTGTAATGGTGTGGGGGATGTTTTCTTGGCACACTTTAGGCCCCTTAGTGCCAATTGGGCATCGTTTAAATGCCACGGCCTACCTGAGCATTGTTTCTGACCATGTCCATCCCTT
>NC_060163.1:11389080-11435362 GCF_021292245.1 Micropterus dolomieu | reverse complement strand
GCAAGAGCTCACCAAAATTGGACAGTTGAAGACTGGAAAAATGTTGCCTGGTCTGATGAGTCTCGATTTCTGTTGAGACATTCAGATGGTAGAGTCAGAATTTGGCGTAAACAGAATGAGAACATGGATCCATCATGCATTGTTACCACTGTGCAGGCTGCTGGTGGTGGTGTAATGGTGTGGGGGATGTTTTCTTGGCACACTTTAGGCCCCTTAGTGCCAATTGGGCATCGTTTAAATGCCACGGCCTACCTGAGCATTGTTTCTGACCATGTCCATCCCTTTATGGCCACCATGTACCCATCCTCTGATGGCTACTTCCAGCAGGATAATGCACCATGTCACAAAGCTCGAATCATTTCAAATTGGTTTCTTGAACATGACAATGAGTTCACTGTACTAAAATGGCCCCCACAGTCACCAGATCTCAACCCAATAGAGCATCTTTGGGATGTGGTGGAACGGGAGCTTCGTGCCCTGGATGTGCATCCCACAAATCTCCATCAACTGCAAGATGCTATCCTATCAATATGGGCCAACATTTCTAAAGAATGCTTTCAGCACCTTGTTGAATCAATGCCACGTAGAATTAAGGCAGTTCTGAATTCGAAAGGGGGTCAAACACAGTATTAGTGTGGTGTTCCTAATAATCCTTTAGGTGAGTGTATATGTCTGGATGTATTTTCAGTATGTCAAAATATGGTTGTCCCTAGCTGAAGCCTCATCATCTCAGCTGTACATTTATTGTGTACATCGCGCAGGTTGGAAAATCACATCCCTGACTGCGTATTTCTTAAATACCTGCTGCATTTTTTCTAGAGGATGTTTGAGGTGGCTATTAAGATTTGTTGTATGTTAAGTTGTGGCACACCATTTACATTAATTAGAGTATGTTTGCGCATGCGCAGCAAATTCAGTTCATTTTGTCATAGGGGACGCTTGTACTAATGAATCCACAGAGAAATATCATGCTACTCTGCAGATCCTACTTAGTGTTTTAGCCTCTTTAACTTACTGTTTTTGTTTTACAGAAAGTTTACTAGTTTGGAGTTCTCTCACCGCTCTCATCAGTGTTGTTTTTAACCACTTCAGGCAACTGTTTTCAGTTTTTAAAAGAAGCGCTGACAACCCACTTTATGCTTCCTGCCACCAGACAGCTAAACTTAGCAATTAGCTAGTGAACATAGTGGAACATTTAGAAGTTAAAGAACCAGATGGGTTTTTTTTTTTTTTTAAGAATTTGTGGAAACCAAAAACAGAAAAATTATCATTTTAATATGTTAAACCTATTTTTGTCTGAAACATAACTTCAAGTGAAAGCTATTTGCTGTACCTTACTCGATATGTAAACAAGCCTCTCTTTGCTAACACGTTTTTACCTTATCAGATTTAAAAGGTCATAATTTGCAGCTTGTTGTTCTGCCCCCATGAGGTCGAAAAAAATCCATTAATGCAGGTTTAAAGATCACAAGAGAACACAATACTTTTATCATTAATGTATACTTACATTTATTGTTAAAGCTTGTGACATATAAAAAATAACATATGCAGTTTTTGCCTCATAGTTGACCGTATGTGCCTCTCTTTCTCTTTTCAGTCTCCAGTGGAATTTCATCAAGTCCTCTGCCACTAAAGCTCTGGCCCATGCTCTCCACTCCAATGCCACAATGCAGCTCTTGGAGTAAGGACAATAGTTCTGATTTCTGACAATGTTGGCCTCATTTCACTCACTTCTTTTCTCTGTAATTAAATTAATAAAATAATGAGAAAGCTGTACTCTGTTAAGGAACCGCATTACTGTGAGCAAATGGCTACAGGATTGACCGTGGTCTTATCAACTGCTAAACAGTTATGTGACATTTCAATCACTGGGTTGTATTGTTATTACTAACGGTCACTGTGTCTGTATGCTTGTGTCTGCATCTTGTGCTGCAGTCTACAGGAGAATGCTATTGGGAATGAAGGCGTCATTTTTCTTGCTGAAGCCCTGAAAAACAACGCATCTCTATGTACATTATGGTAGGCATTGCAATTGTGTACAGTGATTGCTGAATATTATTATTATGAAGTCCAAATAGATGAAAAGTGATGACAGAAGTCAGTTTTTATGCATATACATATAAATATACATTCACATAAAAGTTTTGATTGAACAGAGTCTTTTTTGTTGTTTACTATTCACATTTTTCTCATGGGTTCACTGTTCTGTGTGCTGTCGCTTTAGTCTTCAGGGAGTCTCAGCAGGCACAACCGGTGCCATTGCATTGGCAGAGGCTCTAATGACCAACCAAACCCTGCAAACATTAGAGTGAGTCTAACTTCGCTCTCTGTGTCTGACTGTTCCTTTGTTATTTGACATTCAGCCTTATACTGAATAACAGTCATCATGCAATTTCAATTTAAAGGTCAGTCTTGTTCCTCAGTAGTGTGAGGAATTTTCCTTCTTCAGGCTAAAACTCTCCGTCTCCCCTTAAAAATAATGCTCTGTATGTGACCTAAGTGACATGCAACATGACTTAGGTAAGCATAGTTTCTTGTTTAGGATCCAAAACCCAATAGCATCTTTACACATATATAGCTAGGTGAAGAATAACCATACTTGGACACACGGTGAATCTCAAAAAGTCTAATAAGGGTTAAATACTCCCCGCCTGAAAGCATCCTTCAGAATTGGGTGGCAATACACAGTGATTCACTTGTATTGCTGATCTCTGTTCTCCTTGATCAAGATTCAGTAAATGCTTCTGCATAAAACATCCAGGTCTAACCAATCAAAATCTGATGCAAATGTTTTTCAGATAGAGTAATAGAAGGAAATGGCCTGTTACTGGGATGTGAATTTGTTTGCCTATTTAAGCCTGACACAGCTAGCATTCAATTTAACTTGCCTGATTGTGGTTATGGCAAAGCTGCACGGGTGTTTGTTTGAGACCAACATCATTTTCTGTACTACGCTTAGAGCACCAGCCTTGGCCTGGCAAGCTATTTTCTTATATAGGGTTTCTTTCAATCATAATGGAAAGTTAAATAGGATTGAAATTAAAATGTATTTCAGTATTTAGGTAATAACAATAGGAAAAAAAGACAATGAAATACTTTGTATCATGTTTCAGGTTTTCAAACATAAGAACAAAAGAAGCCACATTGTGAGCTGAAGGCTGGTAGAGCAGAACCTAAGCCAGAAGAGGGGTGTGACTCTTTGTGAACCGCTACAATTTCTTCCATTATGCAAACACAAGGGAGCTTATTGTGAATTCCCCAGTCCTGGTGAAGGACCAATTTTTAAGATTTCACCCTGTGTTATTACAACACTAAAAGGAAGAGGCATAAAGCGAGAGACATATCTGGTTCAAAAAGAGTTCTCCTCAGTATTCAGTCGTGTCTCTGACTCCTTTTAATTCAATTCAAACAACTTTATTGATCCCTGTCCCCAAACAACAACTACGATCAATCAACATTCAAAAACCCTGTCAATGACAACATATAAGCATTTGGGCACCAGAGCAAAGCAGCAAATAAACAGGTAACAATACATGGACCAAGAAGGGACCATAATTCAAGAAAATAAATAAATAGATAATAAATACTAAGCAAGCAAGTAAATAAATAAATACAGAGGTTTACAATGCCTTATTAAAATATATAATATATATTATCTCTAATGTATATCATCTAATATAATAATAACCTCTTGTATATCTTTCGTTGTTGATACACGTCATTGTTGTTATTTATGTAAACCTATTGTTGTGTTTTGTTCTTAATGTTAGCACATTTTCCACTTTTTCAGTTTACGTGGGAACACCGTAGGGATGAAAGGAGCGAAGGCTCTGGCTAACGCATTGAAAAGCAACAGAAGCCTCAAGTCGTTGAAGTAAGTCCTGACTGTAGCATATTGTGATCCATGTTAACCAAAATATTTGCTCAGTTTGGAAAACATTGATCAACTATTAATGCTGTTGACAGTAGGGACACCTTAATTACTACTTGAGTTTGTTTCATACTGTCTATTTGACCTACTTTGCCACAGAGAACACATTTGAAAAAAGATGTATTATATTGCATCTGTAACAGACACGTGACATTGAATGCAATGGCATATTCATTTGCATTTTGTATTATTTAAGATTACAGTCTCCCAATTCAAATGTATTTCACTTTGTTAAGATTCAACTTTCTAGATATGGTATGTCTGGCCAAACATTTTTTTATCACTGATCATAAGGTAGCAATCTTCTTACAAGTCTGACAACAGATACAGCCAACACGGTCTCTCACTAATCTACTCAACCAACAATCAAGCTTTATTCCCCATGTTTGTAAACTAACAGTGACTTTTGAACTCTAGCACTGTACTGTACTGGGCTTCCTTTGTTTGAGGAACAAATGTTCAGCCAAATCTAGTTTATTGCATGTGAAAATAAAAACTTTATACTTAAATCACTGGACGTTTGATTAAGAAAAACTGGTTTGTCCGTATCATCAGTCTGCAGGAGAACTCTCTGGGTATGGATGGAGCCATATTCATTGCAACGGCCTTGAAGGGAAACCACCAGTTGACATATATCAAGTGAGGGTTTTTTTTTGCATCTCACATATTTTCTCTTACATACATACACTTTACTGTTTCTGATTGTGTGTTTCTGTCACAGAGAAACTGTTTGTTTGTTTGTTTTTGCAGTTTGCAGGGAAATGGCATTGGAGAATCTGGGGCAAAAGTCATATCTGATGCTATAAGAGCCAACGCTCCAGGCTGTGTCGTGGACATCTGACCAAGAACAGCCTCTGCTGAGGGAGGTCACATGCAGCAGAGAAATAATATTATGCAGTGTTATCAAAAGATGTAAACTATGTAATTTAATTAAACGTTAGCTGTATATTAGTACTGGCTATCACTCTGTAACTGTTATACTAGTTTCACTGTGTTTTTGAATACATATTCACATATTTATAATGACATTATTATTGAAGTATCAGTTGCTATAAGAGACGACATTTTCTGTTAATGTGAAATACACTCAGCATCCATAAGTAAAGAGTGGAACTGCGTCTATCTTTAGTTGTCCTGATTAATGGTGCTATCAGACCAAAGTGAAGCGAGCGTTGGGGGCAGTGGCTTTACATACAATGTCAATGCAAATGACGCTGAGTAGCGATAGCCTATCAGCGTTGAGATTGTCCGGACGTCACCGATGGCTTCAGAGCGTTGTTTGGAGAGGGCCAAGCTGAGCGAACGCAGGCTGACCAGGCTGAAGTGAAACGCTGCTGGCTGATTGAGAGCTGCTGTGGGGAGAAGTTAAGGACAGAGCAGCGCTGCAGCTTTTGGACAAATAAACTCCCGTAGTCGGACTGGATTGTGCTCTGACAGCTACACCGTCTACCCACGGGAGGAGGTCGGAGTAAACTGCTTTCATGAAATTAGCTTTTTACTTTAGTTCTTGGGATTACAACATTGATTTATTTTCACTGGAGCTTCTCCGCAGCAAGCTTCCGTGCATATCCGGTTCCGATGTTGTTGTTGGCTGGTTGGCACCCAGAGCTCTGTTGGACTGCTACTTCATATTTATAAACCGGACGCAACTTGTCGTTGCTTAGAGAAAATAAACGAGGAAGTTGAACTACCTGGTGAATTCAGAAAATATGTGTATGTATTCCAGCTATCAATGTACTTTACTGTGAAAAAGTTAGCATAGCATAGCTCTGATTGATCCAGACTCCATTCAGAAAACATTTTAAAAGTTGTTGTCCTGCTGTCTTTCTGATAGACCTGACAAAGCTAGAATTCCTATGTTTAACAAATCTGCATCATATTATTATGTTATTTTGGCATCAGTTTGATTCATTTATTGCTATTTAATCACAGCAAAATGTTTACTTTGAAATCGCAGGTTGTGTTTATTCGCGTTATCGCGTTGTGTGTGAACACTTGACAGTTGTCCAGCGATAAAACCCCCGCGAGGATTAAATTTGCGTTTAGTTTGAATGCACAGTAAGATGTCATTCTGTGCATTTGCTCTATTTGCACAAATAAATCTGAAGAGTTAATAATCAAACCATAGAAACAGGTTTGTTCAATGTGGCATGGATCCTTTCATCAATCGGGTCCTCCTGACAAACCACTGGATGTGTGGCACACATGTTTGCCTATGACTGCCTGCTTGTTTTCGCTCTTGACAGGCAACATCAAGGAAAAACACAGATGCCACCTGCTTCGAGTTGAGGTAATGTAATTAAGTGGCTTAAGAAGCCGTGGTTAAAGCGTTGATTGATATCCATGGCAAAAAGCAACATCGGGTCTGGCAGCAAAGGAGATGTTTTAAAAACCACCGTTTGAAAGATGCCTTCACCACCGTGTCAAAAGTTGAAAAATGTTGATGGGAGAATGTGCACAACTCCATGGACGCTCTGACCTCCACACTCAAACATTTTGGAACAGTGCTACTTGGTGGCATACCTTCTCACACAGTTTATTTCACAGTTTACACTCCCTAATTTGTTGGTAACAATGTGCCTCTTGGCAGTGAGTTTGACATTCAACCACTTCTTGTTTTGCAGAAGTGTTTTTAGATGTCTGAGCTGGAAATGTTGACTGCTGCAAATGTTCTCAGGAATAAAAACCCTGTTGTCACGCTGACAACGCTAACATGCAGATATAATTTTTACCCTGTTCACCATCCTACTTACACAACGTACAGCTGAGACCGCTCAGAAAGTGATTAGACTTGTTCCTAAACTAAATTACTGGGCAAGATTTGACCTGATGATAAACGGTCATTAGGCCTACACTCCATCCTGAGATGTAACATTTCACCCAAAACCAAAAAATGTTAACCATGGTGCTAGAGGAAAAGTGGCATAAAGAGCTTGAATGTCTGTACAAACCTTTTCCGGCTGACTCCTGCTCCACATGTCCAGTCGGCAGGTTTGTCTGACTCCTGTCCTTGCTAAGTTGCAGCAACTTCCTGATGACTAGGGTCAGTGCTTTATTTTATTTAGCAATATTTTTAGATTGAAGTCGCAACAAGTAATATTATGTTATGCTTCTATCTTAGAAAAATATTTTTTAACATCTGTTTCTCTTTCTTTTTTTTTAAGAGAAAGATATGTTATAAATCACTGAGGTCTTTCCATGAGTACTTATGTTACACAAAGGAGCTGCTATACAAAAGAAAAGAAATTACCACAGCTACTGTATAATCAGAGCTACAGGGAATCTCGTCTAACATTTCTACCTTAATGTTAGCATTAGGCTGCTGGTTTAAATAACAGGGGCTGAATACTTTTAAGGACACATGGAGCAAAGCCAAATACCAGCAAACTTTAGAGAAACTTACACAATAACACACAGGGAGTGAAAGGTGAGGTAGACACGGTTTTGTTCTCTACAACTATCTGATATATGATAAATCTGATGTGGATTGGAATGACAAGAGAGACCACTTTTAAAAATAGACCCATCTTGTGCTCCTGATGGTGATAATTATGTTCCTTTGCTCAGGGTTTTATGGAGTGTTGAAAAGAAAATGTTGTGACTTCATCCACATGAATGCCTCTTTACAGGAGCTACTGTAATTTAACTGTAAAACTTCACGCCCTGCAGTGGATTTGACACAGGTTGATGCACAGGTCATATCCTACGATAAAAATAAATGCTCTGTATTTGTATAGCGCCTTTCTAGTCTTTGCGACCACTCAAAGCACTTTTACACTTTCTTACATTCATACACTGATGGAACAGCAATCAGGGGCATTTCGGGGTTCAGTATCTTGCCCAAGGACACTTTGACATGCTGCCTGGAGGAGCCAGTGATTGAACTGCCGATCTTTCGATTAGCGGGTAACCTGCTCTACCTCCTGAGCCCTAGCCTCTCCTCCTTATTATACATTATTACAATACATTATTACTTATTTAACTAAAATGACTTTGTGTGTCTGGTGTTTGAAGAGTAGGTAACGTACAGTGGCTTTTTAGAGCTTTTTTGATTGAAAACAGCTGCAGGATCTGTAGAAAACTGAGATCGTAAACACTTTTAATCATTGCTAAAAACGTATCTTTTTGCATTTGCTTTTAGTTGAAGTTTGGGTTGCTTTCAACCTGCCATACTAATTTGTATTTCTTTTTCTTTTAGTCTGACATTTTATACATTTAATGTCATTATGCCATTTTTCAATTTAACTGAAGCTTTTATCTAAAGCTCTTTGATTCACCCTGTAGATGAGGTTGTCTATACAAATACAGTTGTCTTGTCCAACTTTCAGTGTTGCTCTTTCAGTCAGCTTTGCTTTCAGTTAGCCCATGACAGCAGGGACATTTAAAAAAGTCTTAGTATATGTCATGTCTCATGTCATAAATGCAATTAAACTGTGGACATCTATGTATTTGTGTCACGGATTGGGGCGCTGAGTGCAGACTGGGGCGAGGACCCAAATGCAGATAAGGGCAAGGCGAGGAGGTTGCAGTTCAAAAATGTTTATTAGTTCAAAAAACTAACTTAAACAGGCTTACAAGGAGTTTGAGGCAAAGTCCAACAAAGGTAGTCCAGAACACAAGGCAATCCAAAACACAGGGAATAATCCAGAACAAGGAAGACAAAGGAACAGGCAGGAACACTCAACTTTAGACGCAAGGACGTGACAAAGACTGGAGAGACAAGCCGGCATACATATACACAGGGACTAACGAGCGGGGCGGGAGCAACACAGGTGAGCGGGATCAGGGCTAACGAGGCAGAGACAGAGAGACAAGCAGGCAGGCAGAGAGACAGCAGGGGGAAACAGAGAGAACACTAGACACGCAGACATGGGGCAGAGTGAATAACCAAGAAGACAGAAACACACACAAGTTACAAAGAACCAGAACCTAAACGAGAACACAGAACTAGAACACAGAGGTACACAGGAGACCAAATCACAATAATACAAACAAGGACCAGGAATGAATACCAAAACATGAACTAAGGACATGGAACTAAACTCAGACTCCCAAACAAGACACACAGACAGGATCATGACAATTTGTGCTTTAGGAAGTACTGAAAATTGTTAGTGTAGATTACTCTGGATGGAAAGACATAACAGCCTTTTCAGTCACAGTTTGAATTTAAATTTCACAGTATTTATGTCACATATCCATATTTGAATTTAGAAAGGATGATGGGGAAATGGCCTTCCCACTCCCTGAAAATGTCTATTCTGTTGCTGTCAAGCATCAATTCTGGCTCCAACCAGACTGTCACTTTGCTCTCAGGTCTCTCATCTTTCATCCAGCACCTGTTTTCCCCAATTCTAGCCTCCATTCTAGCTCAGTGAGACACAATCTTACGCTCATATCCCTGGATTCCTCCACATATTCTACAGCTGGCCTCCCTTTCTGCTTTCAGCTCAAAAGAGGTCAGGTGCTGGGAAATGACATCACAGAAACAGACCGAGGATGAAAGAAACAAATTAAAACTAGAATGACATTACAAAAAAATCCTTAGACTTGTTGTGCTCAAGCCCTCCTCAACCACATTAATCTCCAGATCCTGGGAGTAAAATTATTTCTAAAGGCAGACAGTAAACAAAGATAGAAGAGAAACCTGTCCTTGGTTTCACAATCACTGCAAACTGTCTATTATGTTTATAAATGTGGTTTCATCTGAGGATCCGATTCTTAACTTAAACATAAACAAACACAGCGTGTGCATAAAGTATGAGTGAGATAGTTTCTGTCTGAAATTGGGATGTATCTTGCCTACAAAGGTGACAAAATTACACAGTGTTCACTTTTCAGTTTTATTTTTTGACAATCAAATCTTAAATCCAGTCTTGTTCTGGGAGCTTCACTGTCTGGTTGTTTCAAATGCTTCAAAATTAGAACTGTTCCATTTGAATCAGTATGTCAGGCAACCCCAAAGCTAAAAATGATTGTGTGTGTGTTGGGTGGTATTAACCTCTGGATTTCAGCCAGCTGGTGGGATTATTCTATTAAAAAGGTGGACCCAAAGTAAGAACCCTGGAGGACCCTGATGTCTTACTGATGATACATCTCGAGTTCTGTGAGCCAAGGTCATATGTCAACAAACACTTCTCTGGCAATCCCAGCGTGTATTGGGGGCCACAGGGACAATACACATCATATTCCTGCGATTCTCCTTTCCAACATTTTCATCAAAGAAGCATAGGTGTCACATGCCTATGGCAAGGAGTGGTAGCTATGGCACCCTCTGGTGCTATCAGCCGACGCGGCTGCTCTTCAGATGGAAGTGTCATTATTCCCCTTCATACTCACGTTCACACACTTAAAGGAGTTCTTGGTAAAACACATAGACTGTCAGAGCAGCTTCAGAATTCCAAAAGCTGCATTGCTCCTTCAAATTACAAAGGCCCAACTGGAAGCAAAGCAGTTGGAAGATGAGTGGAATGGCACAGTAAGAGAAGCCAATACATTTGCAAGAAAAATGGGCATTCTGGGCGATACCCCTTTACCAAAGGGACCAGAAAAATCAAGACGTGTCAAAATGACTTACTGGGTTTGTAAAGGAATTCAGCATTGGACAGCAAGAGGGTGACCAGCACCAGAGAACCTTCTTTGCCTATCATCTCTCGATTTAACGCGATGAGAACTAAGGCCTGGTTAATAGTTATCCAGGCATTTGATATAACATACCCCAAGTATGTGGAAATGGACTTTGCCAGTGCATATGAAAACCAGACAGTGTTTGCCTTGTTTAGCTGTGTTTGGATCACCCCTTGGTTAACTACTAGAAATTGTCATGTAATTCAATGCATTTCCTCATTTTCGGTAAAGTTTTAAAAAATTACCAATATCTAACGCCAATTAGACCTCCGCTCTCTGTCCATGGTGCTGAAATATGCGGCACAATAGATACAATGAAAGGTGTTTTCAGTGTGTGTTTTGAATAGCATAGTAGGTCCTTGACGTCGTGTCACATTGCCATATCTTGGCTTTTCCTGAAACAACACATTACATTTACTGCCAGACTGAAACTTAGTGCTCATATTTTCTTCTGCTCCGCTTGCTCAACTGCCGCCTTTGAAGAATGAGCAGAGACAGCTAAGAGCTACCGTGCTGCACAGTGTGCGGGTGAAAATCATTAAAGTTGCGCAGTGATTTTATTGATCATGTGAAAGTTTAGAAGTGGCAGTCATTCAATCGACAGCTGCCTATCTGTGCCAAACAGGGAGAACCACATGTCTCCGTAGCGTGCACATCAAAAACAAGGCCGGAACTGCACTTTCGCATTTTCGAGTTCCACCTTTTTCGTTCCATCAACATTACGTTATCAATTAACCTCCAGTTAATCGATTATTGACATTTGTGAATTGATTCATAATCGTCCAAGTCTGCATCGCGATGCATCTAAAAATCAACTATTTTCCGCACCCCTAGTAAGCCCAGCCACTTTGATGGCAGCCAAAACAGTTGTGGTAAAAAAAACAACTACTAATTATAATATAGACCGGAGTCAATATAAAAACTACTAATTATAATATATACCAGAAACCATTTGGAAAACTACCAATTATAATAAACACCAGAGTCCATTTGGGAATATACCAGTTCTAATAGCCTATACACCAGAGTCCATTTGAAAACTACTAATTATAATAACACCAGAATCAATTTGATAAACTAGGCCTACTAATTATAAATAACTTTGAGGGGGAAGAAAGCGGCCATATGATTGGACTGATACCTTAATTGAGCCACAGTTTGCGTTGTCGATTTCTTCCCAATAACTGCCTAGTAACCCGTGACAACACCATCAGGGCCGTTAAATAAGATACTAATAATAAAATAATACCACATATTATTGGTTGTATTGGCCATTTAAAGGTATTTAGAGGTAAATAAATAAATAAATAAAACTACTTGGTGAGCTATTCTGTCAAATATACCCCTCATGAATAGGCCTATAAATAACACATTTCAGGGCAGAAATAACCTTTCAGTGAATAAGTAGATGCATCACTTTTTGGCAGGTGGAATAATGCATGTTATGGGTTGTCTTGGCCATTTAAAAGTATTCTCATGTGTCTCATCAGTCTCATGTGTAAGTTGTCACACTGCTCATAAATCCAACACTAGACGCTCTATGTCAAAAATCAAATAGCCATTTTGTGTGACTTATTTTTCTATGTTCAACTTCCTGTTTACATGTGGTCACAGTCACTCTAATCTGAGGTGACCACAATTTTATTATTTTTTTGCTTCAAAAGTAAAACATTTGCACTTTACATTTTATGTATTCCAACCTTATTAGGTATGAATGTTCAAAATGATAACTTTGCACAAAGTAGAGGAGACAATAACGTGTCTTTTGATACTTCAGCTGAAGTGCTATGTTAAGCTAACCTTGAGATTTAGCTGACATTAGCACACATCAGTTTAGAGCAAGTTGTCTCGATGACTTTTGGGCGAGTCGTCACATGTGATTTCTTGCCCCAGTACAAATAAACATATAGAACATGCTCAAAAATTATGAAATTGTGTAAGTACCTCTGACATCAGTATTAAATGATTCTGTATATAGAATATTATACACTGTAGTTTACAGCAGCAGCCATATGCCTGGATAAGACTGAATTCATGGCAGAGTATACACGGTCTTATACCATAGGCATGTAGTATGTTAGTAGATACAAACACACACACACACACACCACATGATCCAGTTATTAATTTAGTTAGGCAACAAGGGAAGTAGACAAATATGCTTGTAATTTATTTGTAATTGCAAAGAGGAATGTGTTTTTGAAGGAAGGAAGGAAATTATCAACAGAAGACAGAGAATGGCAGTACACCACCTGACATAATATTAAAGAGAGTAGGTGGAGGTAGGTAGGCAGGTGAAGTAAAAGAAAAAATAAATCAGAATTACAGCTAAGGATTTTGACATAAGCGGCTGAAATCTCTTTTGGCCTCATCTATGTGGAGCCATTTTCATACAGTATTCCAAAGAAGACATGGTTTAAGTGTGTGAAATGCAACAAATGGACCTGCGATGTTTGCACCTCAAGCAAAGGCAATTTCTCTGTGACAGAACTGTGACTCTAAACACATGTATGATTTGTCAGATACATATGTACGTTGTACAGAAATACAGAAATGCAAAATTAGTTACATTAGTGTGTCTAAACACCACATCTGTTTAGCTCAGAAGTTATACATGTGTGCTCTGCCAACATTTGTGTTTTGATTTAAATTATTTATTTTCCAAATTCTCTAGGCTTGATTGATGATTGATTACATTTGTAGTTCTGGTTACAATTTGAAATCAATATTCACTTTCTAACTGTTTGATAATCCAGTGTGACAACTTACCCAATGCAGTGTGACAACTTACCTGCCGATGGGGCAAATTGTCACAAGTGCACACTCTCTATTCAACAGTCTACAGCTCCATAATGAGATAAGATATGAAGATGTGATGAGTACAAAACTTCTGCCCAAGACTCCATTCTGTCATTTGGTATGACATTTGTACCATTGTGAAGGTGCCCAGTAAATGTTAGACAGTGTGAAAAGTGTGACAACATACCCTGCTCTCCCCTACTAGGCGAGTTGTAATATGTCAAATATAACTCTTTTGAATGAAATCTAGTCATTTTGAGGAAGAAATAACTGTTCAGTCAATAACTGATTGATTGCCGTCCGATTTTCGGCACGACCATCACTTTTCGGCAGGACACTTGATCTGATAGCCTGAGAATGGAAAAAGCCATCAAATAAAAAAAGGCTGTGGTTGATTGTGGCGTGGATGGCCATAACCTCTCACAATCATAAAGTGTAGCCTACTTAAATGTGTTGCTGCCTTCTTTTGCTCCTCTAAAGCAGGTCGTGCATTTAGAAGCAGTTTTTTTTCCCGACTGTGCTTGAATGCAAAGAAGACAAATGAAAAATAACTTGAGAAAAGCTGTTGTGACCCTCATGGCATCTAATCGGTATGCAAAGAGAGCAAAAACTCACCACTTACTATTGTATTTAGAGGACAACAATAAGTTACGTTATGAAGTCTGTAACGAGGAGTTGCTTATTTATGTTATTTATGTTACTTATGATGTTACTCAACATCGGACAGTAATGATAAACATCAATGGAGCTAACGGTGAGCAACAAGGACAAACTGCTCTGTGCAGGTTCAGTCCGTCAGTCATACAGCGACGCGCAGGACGCGACATCTCCACACCGCATCTCTGAGAGCAGCTTTCTCCTTTCTATCTGTAAGTGACACGCTCAAGTTTCGTTTTCAGAAGTATTTTACTAGAGCTCTTTTGTGCAGAAGATGTCCCAAAATGAAGGGGGTTTTAACCAAAACACACTTTACATTTTATGGGAAATGTCATCAACATTCTGTAAGTAAGAAAAATTTATTAACAACGTTGTTTTTATTTATTTCTGTACTGTCCATATGTAGATGATAGCCATTGGAAAAATATGTTTTCTTTAATGTCATCTATGTTTTAGTATCTATTTATATTATATTTTATATTTATATTATCTTTAAAAGGTTAGGGTTATAGCCTCTCTTGTGCAGAATGTAAGGGATGCCTCTGCTACAATACTTCCAATGCTGTTTTGAAGTAGGTGAAATAAGCGCAGAACTGCTATGCGCCATCAGTAAGGTAGTGCTTTGAGATAAACTGTCTATACGGCTTCTATATGCTGTTCAGCTACTGATGGGTGCTATAGATCGGTGGTTCTCAAAGTAGACCCCAGGGGTCCTTGAAGAGGATCCAGGGGGTCCCAGCAAAAACGGAATTAGTTTATTTTCACTATTATTCCATCCATAAGTTACAAAATGGGACACAATCTTACACAATCTTATCAAATGTGGGTCCGTGGTCTAAATTGTGTCAGTTTAGGGGTCATTGATTTGAAAAAAATTCAGAATCATGCTATAGATGCTCAACCAGGATTTTCTTGTTCTGCTTAACAGTGTTGTTTCCTTTTTCTTTATGATTTAAGACTGAGGCATTTCATTAACTGTATTATATTAACTGCATGGGACTTTCAAGTGTCTGATATTGAAAAAAACACATTATAAGAGAGACAGGTCATGTGACTTCTAAGAAAAACAACAAACACATTCCTGCAAACCAGGCATAAAGCACAAAAGTAAATGGTCAATTTGTGGAGCCAATCTGAAATGTATTCCTGCACCATTTCAATTAGTCTTGCCAAGGACCTATCTGCATTGCACAACTAGAAGCAAATAGACCGATAACTGCTGTGAATCACATTATACCTGCTGCTTCAGTAAGCCCAGGTTTAAAGGCTTACACAATCTAAAAGGGATATCCCACCGCCATGACATTTTAGGTGTGAAATTCCTGTTTGTCTGTCTTACGGTAACACACCACTGGCTTTAAATAATCAACATCCACTCAAACATTTTTTTGGGGATACAATTAGTAACATAATTTTTCCTGCCGTCATGTCAAACGGACTAGGGGGTGACTCCACATGAGGTAATTTCTCGACCAAATAGAGACTAAACCTGATGTGGTCTCATTCGTAAGCTGCCACAGGCAATGCCACCTATCAGGAGAGAGAAATTAAATTTGTGTTTTGGCAGCACTGAAACACAGTGGGATCCTGCGCTATGCCTGAGGTGGGAGACATGGGTCTTTGAGCTCACTTTGCTAATAAATGCTATTCCACTGCAGGGCCTTATCAGAATTGGACACTAGCAGGCTGTTTTCATAAGCTGAAGGAGCAACGTTTCTCTGTGCTCAACTTAAGTCTGAGTTTAAGATGTGGAATGACTAGTCAAAGTTACCGTGCAGTTTATGGTAGCAGTCAAATAGTCTTTTTTGCTTAGGAAGGTCCCTAACTGAGTGACAGTATCTAAGTGGCAGCTATAAGAGCGGGTTGAATTTTCTAATCGCTAAGGTGCTTAATTGCTTCCTTTCTTAAAGGGCATAGGGTACACTGGACCATCCTTTACTAAAGGAAAGGAGAGAATGCTGTCCCACAATTATTTGCAGCAGCGTGATTGTAGTTTCACCACAGCAGACCCTCACAGATGTAGAAACAACGATGATGACACAATCCAGACTTTTGGAAGTCCTTGAATGATTGGCTGAGCTCCAAATCCATACTCAACACTTATGTCAGCAGCTGAAATTGTTTTGTTCTCTTTCCTCCTCTCAGTCTTTCCAGTAAGGAAGGACAAGTCCGCAGTGATGAACAGGACACAAGACATTATTGCTTTGATCTGCTTGCTGTTCCTTAGATTGCCAAAGGTTAGTTTTGGTAAAATACAATATTAATCATTTTTCTTGGATGAATGTAAAGTAACCCAACTCCACAACTCTTTCTCATTTCTATCTTCAGAAATGTCTTCCAAGACGACTTAATGAAATGTTCGACGTCTAAAGTATTTTTTGGGAAATGTCCTTACAGTTTGAGATGGCCAGCGGGAAAGTCTTAGAGGAGACTTATCGGAAGTGGGTCCAGTATAAAGAAGACTGTGTCAAAATGATAGAGAATGAGCCACCCCTTCAAGGTATGGAGACAATAGATTAATTTAGTATTGAGTCATCGTGCAAAAGGCGATATGGCAAGAGGTGGGAAAGGAAAGGAAAGGAAAGAGATCGATTTGCTCCTAAAATGATCATCTGTGTTTTTTGTGTTAAGGAACAGAAATCTTTTCACTTTTTTTGCCATTGCAGTGGGCTTGTTCTGCAACCGGACATTTGACAGATACGCCTGCTGGCCAGATACTCCTGCCGACTCTGGGGTCAATATCTCATGCCCTTTCTACCTGCCCTGGTATGACAAAGGTAAATCAAACTTTTGAGTCTATCTTTGACAGAACTAACTATCAGTTTCCATTTGAGTATGCTTTTGACTTGTGGTGATGTTGGTTGGATAGTTGTGAGGGGAATAGCTCCATCTATACGCAGCAAAATATCTCAATGAATACGTATGAAGTGGAAATTTGCTGTAATTTCCCAAAATTTTACATTTATAGTATAGGAAAGCATATATTGTATAGGGGGTCACTTAAATGAATAGTTGGACATTAAAGACATGAAATATGCTCACTTTCTTGCCAAGAGTTAGTTGTGAAGTTTGATAATACTCTCAGATCTCTCCATTCAATAAGACGTTACAGTCAGGCGACAGTTAGTTTAGCTTAGCACAAAGACTAAAATAGGGGTAGCTGTTACTCAGTCTCTATCCACACGTAACAAAATCCACCTACCAGCACCTCTGAAGCTCAGTGATTAAAATGTTACCTCTTGTTAGTTTAAACAAAAAATAAGTGTTAAAAAGGGTTTTGTACTCTACTTTCTTCTCCCTTTATGCTAGAATGATAACATGTCTAGGCTAAGTAATTTTCATCCGCCCAATAAATACTGTAATTGGCTTCAACCCACTGTAACTCTTATTAGGAATAAGGGGGTAAGGACTCAAATACTGTTTCTCCTCTAGTTTCCCAGGGTGTTGTGCGTCGGCGGTGTGGCTCTGACGGCCTCTGGGAGAGAGAGAACAGCGGGCAGGTGTGGAGAGACAAGACTCAGTGTGAAGAGGAAAAAGAAGTCACATCACAGGAGGTAAGGAGACCAAAATGTCTCCAGCTCAGGGGTTTATTTGTTGCACCCGTGAGCACTTCTTGCTGCTCAAACGTTTGTATTACGTGTATTCTCTAGTGAGGTAGTTTATTTTGTTTAGCGTTCAAGCGCTGTTAAAACTGTGATTGTTTGAATGCCAATTAGCAGCATTTGTCAACTGTAAAAGAAGTGCAAGAATTAATTCTTTGTTGCAAGTTTTGAAGGAGACATTAGACAAATATCAGAGCTATGACAACAGGGCAAACTTTTTATTCCCAAATTGGGGAAAAGGTGTAAAAAATGATCAAATAAAAAGCTGAAAATTGTCATCATGATAAAATGGAGACATGGTGTATAGGGATTTATTAATAGAATTGTACATTTTTTTAAGTTCTTTGTAGCTGCAAAAAATGAAAAAAACAATTCATTCCTGAATACGAAATAAAAGTCAAATATATATTAAAAGCATGTCAGTGACAATAAAACCAAAAGCCAATTTGAAAAAATCAGTCTTCAGCAGGTATAATTAATATTTTTATAACAACAATTGATCACATGACTACATGTTATGTGAAAGACAAAATGAGCATCTAGCTGGTGGACATAGTTGAGCATTTAGCAGCTAAAGTACTTTCTGATGTCAGCGTTTGACATCAGAATATGACTAGACATTCAAGGCTTCATGGTGGAAAGATTGTGAGCGTGAACGGGATATTTCTGATGGGTTTATGAATTTCAACTCTCACCTCCTTCCACTATCTGAACCACAATCATCTGGTAATCCCAGAAACAGTTATTTGCAAATGTTACATTCTTGAGATTGTCATGCTTTAGCTCTTGTCTTATTTTTAGAGTCAGTCATCTGAGGTTATATTGGCGAAGTAATTTATGAGTTCTGACTTCATAAAAATGAATGGTGTGGATTTGTCTTTTATAGCTGTGGATCAAACAACTGATGGTGAGCTTTAGGATGTTGTACACTGTCGGATATTCCTTGTCCCTCTTTGCGCTCATAACAGCTCTTGTCATTCTCCTGAGCTTAAGGTAAGCTGTCTAACAGATGTGCTGTCTTTTTTCTTTTGTCGTATTAGTCACCAGTGTGTCAAACATACCTCATGAAGCTGCTCAAAACATGATAGTAAAGAGTCTGCTTGATTTCTTTCCTCTGTCCCCCCTCTTTGACAAATAGATAAGGCAAGATAACACGCTGCATTTTTAAAATCAAATAAAATACCCCATAATTGTCGAGATCTTCAGCATTCATATCATATCATTCATTAAGTACTAATTCAGATACAGAAGATGGGATTATGTAATCAGATATTGAACGGAATCAGCAGATCTCAGTTTTACTGTTGCATGGGGCTAATTGTACTTTTAGTATGCACAGTGATGAAACAGAAAAGTGGAGTGATTAAAGGGTGATCAAACAATGGAAATATACAAAAGAAATCTAAGAAAAATTATGTGCAGATTATGTGCCTTTACAGGACATATAACAACCGGCCAAGATGAGAAAATAAGAAAGCCACAAAAAAAATACACATTTAAAGTCAAAAATGTTGGTACTTTTGTGTCCCCTGACAGGAAACTGCATTGCACCAGGAACCTCATTCATGCTAACCTCTTCCTGTCCCTCATCCTGCGAGCTGTATCTGTCATTGTTAAGGACACCATGCTGGAACGCCACTGGGGACGAGAAATCATCAAACAGACCGATGTGAGAGAGATGCTCAGTCACCAGGTAGGTCTTGAAATGTACTGATGATGGTTTACTGTTGTGTATTTGTTGTAGATCACCACTAAAAAGTATATAACATAGAGGAGGCTAACACATTCAGATACTTTAATGAGGCAGGTTTAAACATAAGCCTTATGTAATATGGGATTTTTTTAATGACCGTTTCCTCTAGGCTGCCATTGGCTGCAGGGTAGCACAGGTGATGATGCAGTACTGTGTCCTGGCCAATCACTATTGGTTCTTTGGAGAGGCTATTCATTTGTACTCTGTGCTTATTGCCTCAGTGTTCATCGATAACAACAAATACTTACCTTACATCTGTCTTGGCTGGGGTAAGTTCTATCTCTTTCTACCTGTGTGTCCAAATGAACATGCATCTATGGAGGGTTTTTTCCCCTTTTTTCAAAAGAGCACCTCAACACAGTGAGATACAGAACAGCTCACATTTGAAAAGCAGGCCCATTGCAACAGTAGAAAGTTTCACACTGTCACGCCTCTGTCCCTTTCTAGTGCGCCAGCTGCACATCAAATCAGCTGATCTGACAGCACTGTAGGATGCCATGGAAACATTTACACAGCACCCACCTGTTTAGTTGTTTAGTTGCACCCGAAGCAGTTAACCTTGCAGTCTTTACTGACTTTTTCCTAGGAACTCCACTTGTATTTGTGGCTCCCTGGGTCGTGATGAAGTTATTGAAAGAAAACAAAGAGTAAGTGTGTGTGAGCACTTCATGTGTAGACCCCTACCCCGACAGATCCAGTTTAGGCAGTGGAGAAATAGTAACATCTGCCTTTTCCTCTCAGGTGTTGGGCTGTCAATGAGAACATGAACTACTGGTGGATCATTCGTTTCCCAATTCTTTTTGCTTCACTAGTAAGGCTGATTCACGCATGTGTCATCATCTGACATTTTGGACTCCTCCGTGTAATATATGGCATTATGTTTGGGGGTTTTTCGCATGATACAACAATAAATAATAAGATTTTCTGATCAACAGATCAACTTTCTAATTTTCATAAAGATCCTGAAGGTCATACTTTCCAAATTACGAGACCGCAACCAGAGTGGATATCCTGATTACAAACTTCGGCAAGTTGTCTCAGCATATTTTCAGTGATGATAAATTAGATTTGTTTGACTTTTCTGTCAATTTTTTTTCAAGCCAAGGCCATGTGTCTGGCACAGAAAAGCAGTGATGGATTTTAGTAGGATGAGGAACAAAAATCAGAAAAATTAATGTTGACAAAAACCTATTTGTATGGTGCTATGACAAATTGCTCTGCCCTTTTATTTGTCTTGTTAGGCTTGCCAAGGCAACCCTTACCCTCATCCCTCTCTTTGGGATTCATGAGATTGTGTTCATCTTTGCTACAGATGAGCAAACAACAGGCATTCTGCGCTACGTTAAGGTTTTCTTCACCCTTTTTCTCAATTCATTTCAGGTAGGTTCAATTGGATTGATTGCTTGCTATTGCTGATATGTCTGACAATGTAACTGTCTAAACATGTAATGTGGTATAGTAAATATAATACACGTTGCTTAAATTAAACAGGATTCTCCCTGCAGGGCTTTCTGGTGGCTGTGCTCTATTGCTATGCCAATAAAGAGGTTTGTTGTTTCATCTCATATTATCATTTCATTTTACCCTAGAAGGTATTGATTAGCCATATGTACCAGTCACAGTATCTGAGAGATAACAAACATGAAGCTACATAGATGTAAAGGTATAAATAGTGGCTTAAACCATACTATATTGTTAATAATCCTGGTGATGGGATGATCTATATTCATTTTCTGAAGAAACCCATTTAGAGTTGTCAGGTGGGAACTGCAGACAGATCATGTAAGGATGACTTAAAATAATAAAAAAGACAGAATGTATTGTTAAGTCATCCATTTTTAAATTTTAAATTTGCTGTAGCTTTGCTAGCTGCTTGCTTGGCAGTCACTACAGTCAAAACTATGGTGAATAATAGTTTTAGTTTCCAAATAATTTTCAAGAATCAGACAGAAAATGTGTCATTCTCATTCTGAAATGGCTCACCTCCACTCTGGGTGCAGGTGAGGACAGAGCTGAAGAGGAAATTACGCAGCTGGAGGATAGAGAGTGAGACTGTATGCTGTGGACAATGACTAGCCGTGCTTGACTCTCGGGTAGAAACTTTCTCCATCGCCACAGTGCCAGAGTGCAACAGATCCTCCGCCACGACGACGAGGGCAATGCCTGATGGTTCACCCACTCTTGAGAGTTCACAGAATCTTAGACGTCAAGTTCAGCCAACCTCCTCACAGCCCCATGAGTCTTTGCCGCACTGTCCATCAGTGGTGAATAAAGACAACAGCCTGCAGCGCAGAGATCAGGATGACAATGGACAATCATCTGTGGCAATGCAGGTGTCCTTCCTCATTCATCTTCAAGACCCTGTAGAGTTACTCCCAAATGTTGCAAATATAGATTCAGACTGAAAACAGTCTTGCATTCACATGTTTTTGCGAATATGTAAAAAAAAGTTGTAACATTATGAATATGTGAATGTGATAATTTAAGACTTATTTATGTAAATAAGAAAAATTATAAGGATATTTGCTTGTATTGACTTTTTTATTGTGTAATGGAAGGATATGCAGGATGGGCAATCACAGGAACAGTCGGCTAGTAAACAAAACAGTGTAGTCAACAGAAAGTCACAAAAATAGTTAATCTACACCAGAACTGTATGCAGTGTCTTCTTTACAACATATCTTGGGTAGTAATTTATAGCTTTTTCCTCTCATATGCCACAGTTTCTTTGGTATTCCTTTTGCTCTGTGAACTTCATTACCCAGAAGCGCCAGGGAAAGCAACGCACAGACGTCATGAGCGTCGTGCTGTCGTTGGCAACGGCGGAGGCTGGAGCGGGAAGGATATAACTAAGCTCTTAATGTCAAATCAAAACTAGTGTTTATTTGGTACCCGGGAGAACTGGAAATGCTCTCGCAGCTCATAATGATGTGAAGCAATATGTTTTGTCTATTTGACCTCTGGGAAACGGAGAAGGAGCTTTCTTCTGTGATTCAGCTGTCTGTTTGCTAACAGCTAACATATCTAAATGTACACTTAGGTTAGCTGCTCGAGTTTTAACAAGTTGGTCAACAGGTTGATTTCCCATTTGTGATATTCGGCTTCAATGGCATCCAAAGGTAAAATAAACTAACTTTTATTGATAACGTTACGTCAAATTATACAGCAACAGTTAATGTTATTAACCGTGAAGTTTGCTGAACCCTGTTTTGGACTATGCAGGTTGGCAGCATCCTTATGTCAACATATTTAAACATGTCAGAGTTGAAGACTGGAAAAGGTCGGCAAAAGAGGGAGATGTGTCAACATACACGGTAACTTCATACTACTATAATTGTGGTATTTAAAGTTTTACTTTATCCCCAAACTGTATTTTGAATATTAAATACCGCTGTAGGCTGGTAAGCTGGCTGTTAAAAGTTTGGAGGTGTGTCGTACGGCAGCTTTGATTGAAAAAGGATTTCAACAGTGACCAGATTCCATTCAGGAAAATAGTAACAAACCCTCCATAAAGACTTAAGACTCAAACCAATCCTTCAAGATAATCCTCTTATCTGCCCTCCATCTGTAGGCTTAGTATGTCCAAACAGTAATATGTTAAATAACATATATGCTAAATAAACAGCTTTTGTCTTAGTCCACCTCAACGAGCTTTGGCAGGGTTATTGATTTTGGGTGGAGTATCACTTTTCAACTATAAGTATCCAGACCAAACTTATTATTGAAACTATTACTTACTTATTACTGATTATTTTATGTCGGCTTTCCATGAACCCCCCCAGAACAAGACACTGAAGTGCTCAGTGTTCCAGATCAGGGGTCCTGTTCCTGCCAACAGCTATATCCTGGTACCCAAAAACAGCAATCAGTCTCTGGGGCTGACAGGGCGCTACTTCTACCTTCTCTTCAGACCTACCCCTGGCAAATACTTTGTGGTTCACCTGGATGTTTCTGCTGAGGTATCCAACCTTATTTTTACTGGATAATCCTGGGCATATGTGTGATGAAATCAAGAATATTGATATATCTATGCTTTTTTTTTATGTGACTGGTGTTTATTTTGAAAGTCCATCAGGAGACTAATCCACAGCTCTGCCTTTTTTAACATTTTTTGTAATTCTTTGACATTTCAAAAATATGTACAAACATGGTATGGTGTACATGTGGTACATGATTGGTTAATATAGTTTTGTTTTTTTAAGGAAGACATTTTATTTCCCTCTTCCTCTTTGTGCTGTGATGTGTAGGAGGGCCAGATGGTCCGTATTTCCTTTTCCAACATGTTCAAAGAGTTCAAGTCCACAGCTACCTGGCTTCAGTTTCCTTTCCTGTGCGGAGCTGCAAAGGATTCAGTCTATGAAAGCACAGCCAAATCCGCAAGACATGGTAAAACACCTGCACACACAAGCATCCATAATTATGTGAAGATGAGCCGTTGTTTGTGTGCATTTGTTTTGATAGTTCACTGACTTTTTCTTGAGTATAATGTAAATAATTATGCATGATTTATGTTTTGTGGTCCAGGTTTGGTGGGTCCAGCTCCTATTTCAGTGCGTTGGACTTGTCTGATGCTGGATCTGCAGTACACCGTATCGGTCTACCTCAACCGCTGCTACAGTCACGTGAAGAGCATCAAGCTTTGTGCCAACATGACAGTGAAAAACATGTTTACCAGTGACCTTCTGCTAGATCCAGGTTAGACTCAGCCAACTAAGTCTACTTTCCGTCTAAAACTATGGCTGCACAGTATACATTATATATGTACACTTCATGTCTATGTGTGAATACCACTGGTGGTTTTCTACTGAGGTGAATAATAAGAGAAATGCAAAAGTTTACCAGTGCTCTTTTTTTAAAGGGCACTTCGATAACTTCAGTCTATCACAGACTTGAAAATGGCTTAATTATTGGAGCCCTATTAATCTTAAACCATTGCTTATTCAAACCACTCAATTCAGGGACCTTTGGTAGCTTGTTAAAATACATTGTATACTGAGAATATGTTGAAAGCACTTAAAATCCTTTATTAGGAGAAATATGTTCTTCACATATCTATCATTCTGTGTCAGGCCTAATCAGACTCCTTCAGATTTCTGAATAGACTACACAGTGTCCTCTTTGTGTATTTATGACATCTTTACTTTTCTCATCTACTTGTGCAATTTTATCTTTCAATAGGAGTTTCCTTCAGTGAAGCCAAGCTGATGGGTCTGGCCTCTTCTCAGGGAACAGGTCCTATGCCCAGAGACATGTCATTTCCTGTGCCCAAGGGAGGCTCCTGGCACGAGCTCTATGATTACATCAGGTACAATAACCTCACCTGGGTACATGATGTACATCACTGGAATTATGCTACAAGCAAAATCTACCCTGAACTACTTTTTCTAATTTCTGGGGTCATAATGTTTGGTAGTGTTTTGTTGTTGTTTTTAATCCCCATTTGTGTAACTATGTTACCCTAACAGGTTTCCCTCAGAAGGAACAAAGTTACCATTTGACTCCATTCAAAAAGGCAGTCCCAGGCATGAGGCTAGTAAGTCATTTATTCTAAAAAAAGGAATTTCTGTACCCCACACATATTGTATCATTTATTTTATTCTGCTCTTTTTTTGTTAAATTGTTTTGTTATTTATTCATCAAAGTAAATGAAGTTAGTTCCATTGGAGCTTTAAATAATCCCTATTTAAAGACAAATACGTGGGTTTAGAGCTGTTCTGTTCAGACACATTTTCTTTTAGCCTATGTACTTCAAGGTATTGTAGATGCCTGACTTTCATATCCCTTCTTGACCAGGATGTGTCTCCAATCCAAGAAGCCCTATTAGAGAGAAGGCTCGCTGTGTCAACCTCAGCAAACCAGTTCAGGACCGTGTGTCCCTCATCCAGCAGATTACCACTCCAAAATCAGTAAGACTGATAACATTTAGTACCTTTCAAATCATGTTTCAGCTTTCTGTGATTCCAATCCGCTTTAATTTAAAAAAAAGAGTAGCAGATTGTTTCGCTTGATCCTTGAGTTTTCTAGGGGGCTGCTATTTATTAATTAATTAATGAATTCATTAATTTTTTTTGTTGTTTTCTCCTTCTGTCCCCTCAGCTCCCGAGAAATCAAACCCCCGTGGTGACCAATATACCCGAGCTGGGTTTAGTTTCCACTCATCAGAAGGATGACAGGCTTTGGAATAATGATCACCATCATCAGCAGGAGTCAGCATGCTCCAATTCACATGAGCTCACATCCAGGCCACCCTGTGAAAGTGATGAAGGGGGATTTCACGTGTACATGCATGGGGAAGAAAGTGAAGAAGAGGTGAAGTTTCATTTTGACTGTAATGCACATTCAGCCAAACTTGAAAGCATAAGAAAACCAATTGACCCTTCGCTAAGCCATGCCCAAATACTCTGGCCAATCACAGCACAGTATAGGACTGGCTCTAACTGAGGTCCGACACTTTCATGGATGCGCTCCATTGACTCTAATGTAAAAAGAGTCTTTTTTTGGCTGTATTTTTCTAAGATATGGTCAAACACTGTTCCTGGGGCACTTGTAATAGTTACAGTCGCTACCCAGAGAGGTTGATAAGTACGATTTATTCACTTTCCAAAACCTAAAATAAATCCAGAAAAATGTTGGCTGTGGATCGTTCCTAATGTAATGTAGTTAGCTAACGCTAGCTAACTTCCTACTGAATGTAACGTCCTACTGTTCTGCTTTTTAATGATTGTAATATGATGTACAGGAACACTGTTGATTCTTAATATCGTTGTCTTTTGTCTCAATCGTCGGGGGATGTGGTGGTTCACTTGTACTGTGTGATCGGTAGATTTTAGCTTCTATCTTACATTTTTTTTCACGTCCGTTTGAGTCAGTTTGACAGCCTGAATACAACATTCAGATGTATAATGCAACTGCAAAACTGTCTGCTTCTTTCTGAGATCGCTTTTTCCAGCACATATGACAATATTTCTCCGGGGACTGCAGTTCTAGACAGTGGCAGTGCAGGCAGTTTTTCGGACTTAGCAACAGTAACTAAGGGTGGCGTGGCTTAGCGAAGGGTCAATTATATTCCACATTCCTCTCTCTTTTTGTACATCATGTTCAGCACAATTCATGTCCTTGACATTGGAAAAACTGTTGATCTTGTTATATCCTCAGTTCATTTGCACTCCTGTCCCACATCCTGTCCATCTAACATCGTCCAAAGAAACCAGGCAGCAGGTAAGATATGACAACAGTGGACACTGAATTTAGACCAGCTGCGGAGACATGAATTTATTAAGCTTACTACAAATCTTTGCCTTTTTAATTTTTCTGCTCTGCTTATTAGAAACTGCTTCCAGACCCAATTCTCAGGCTCAATCGAATCATCGGCTTTGGAGGAGCCACTACTAAATGTGTATGCTCAGTTGGAGAATAAAATTCACTACACCAATGACTGATTGCAGTCTATCAGCTGAACTGAACTGTATTCCATTATAGGCCCTGTGGACCAAAGCAGGTGATGCAGTGGTGTATCCGTGTCACGCAATTATCGTTTCTATGAAGATATCCTCTAACCAGCAGAGATTCTTCATCGGTCACACTGATAAGGTAAATGAGCTGTGATGTGTTGCTCTACCTCCGCAGCAGAATCTCTTCTAACGTGTAAGATTCACCTAGTGCCCGGCCTTGTATTGCAGTTACATTCAATAAAGAGAGAATTTGTATGTGTATTCATTCTGGAATTTAAATGAACATCTGTCCATGTGTTTTCTTTGTAGGTATCTACACTGGCTTTTAATGGAAACACAACACTGCTGGCCTCAGCACAAACTGGCCACGGTGTAGTTCGAGTATGGAACTACAACAAAGGAAACTGCCTGGCAATGGTCAGGGTTCACGCTCATTCAATATCTTCTCTCAGGTAACGAACTTCAGATACATATGCATTCCCGTACATACAGTTATCTTACATAATCATTGAGGTCTAACTAAGCTTTAGAGTTGCAATGATTAATGGATTAGTTGTCATCTATTAAATTAATCGCCATCTATTTTGATAATCAATTATTCGGAATGAGTAATTTTTTAAGACAAATTCTCTGATTCCAGCTTCTTAAATGTGAATATTTCTGGTTTCTTTGCTCCACTTTGACAATAAACTGAATATTTCTTAGACCAAACAACTGATTGATTAATCGAGAAAATAATCCACAGGTTCATTTACATTGAAAGTAATCGTTAGTTGCAGCCCTACTACACTGTTTGCTCACTATTTTTGTCTTTTATGTTCTTTTTCCATTTTGAAGTTTTTCATACGGAGGCGGTATTCTCTGTGGAGTGGGTAAAGACAGCCACAGTAAAACAGTAAGTGCCACACATGCAGATTTCCCCACATGAAAATTCAAGGCCTTAGTTTCTAATTTGTGTCGGAAGACAATTAGCACCAGCTGCACTGTGGAGAGAGCTAGACGAAAAAATGCCAAGCAGCACCTCATATCATTATTTTGACTGATATAATTTCAAACGACACGCTATAAATTGCTCCCCTTATTAGTCTATGACTCCGCAAACCCGCGAGCTGACTGTCTCTGTTTGTCGTCCTATTTCCAACGTTCATAGATGGTGGTGGTGTGGAACACTCTGAACGTTAGTAAAGGTGGAGAGGTGACCATCTTAGCCAAAGCACACACAGATGTCGACATCCACACCATAAAGGTTGCCTTCTTTGATGATACAAGGTACCCTCTATTCTCGGTGTTTGTATTTTTATCTGTATACTTGATTATGTCTTAGTCAACAGTCCATGTTTGCATATTGGAACATTTTTGTGCATATGTCTGTCGAGTAAATGTTGATGAAATTGGTGCAATTGCTCTATTTTATTAAATTATCAAACAATTTTATTGTGTGTTGTTGTTAAGTGTTGCCAATGAGCCACACATTACTTCATGTTAGGTCTGTAGCTAATATAAGATAGACATTTATTTTCACAACTTCTACAACAAGAGTTGTGTTAATCTTGCAGACGTGTCTGGACAGATATCAGTCCACTCTCTCACTCACCTTCTGTGTCTTTGGTACTTTTAGTGCAGGAAGGTGTCAAACACCTTGGTGTGAGAGTGGGAGAGGGGAAAAGGTTGCAGCTCCAGAAACCAGAAATAAATAAGCATCATCCAGCCAGTAAATTAGAACCCGTGAGTCTATGGGTTAATCTGCGAGTCTGCTGGTTTCAGGATGGTGTCATGTGGTCGTGACAACATTCGCCTGTGGCGAGTGCGGAATGGGTCCCTGCGCTCCTGTCCAGTCAACCTGGGTGAATACCATTCTATGGACTTCACTGATGTTGCCTTTGAGGAGGGAAACTCGTCCAATTGGCACCTTGATGATCGAACACTGTGAGTGAGCAAACCAGTCATTAAACCATACAGGTTTATGTTGCAGTGGAAGAAAATAATCTAATCCAAATCCACAGAAAACATTATATTATTAAGGGCTTACATTTTTTCCTCTGTGATTGTGTTTGCACAGATTTGCCAGCAGTCGGAGTGGCTATATCTTTGAAATTGACTACAGCAGAGTTGTTATCAGAAATGTCAGGAGGCTGTTGCCTGTACAGCAGCAGCATGCAACCCGCAGAGACAAATGGACTTTTTACACAGGTGTGTCTGAATCAAACTTGTCAAAATGTTTGTTATTTAGTAGTTTACAGCAAGGGTTGTGTATAGGGGTAACTTTGTTATTGTGTGTGTGTGTGTGTGTGTGCGTGCGCGTGCGCGTGTCCCAGGTCCAGGTATTGCTATCAACAGCATCAGTGTGTCCTCATCATTCTGCGCCACAGGCTCTGAAGATGGCTTCCTGCGGCTCTGGCCCCTTGATTTTTCTGCCGTCTTCCTCGAGGCTGGTAGGCACAGTAGGCTATGGCATAACATTCAGCAAACAAACGAGCTGAGTTCCGCTCCAAAGGCAGTGATATAATCTTTAGTTCATGTATATTTAAATAGTCTTTTTCTAGTTTGCAAGGGGTCATTTTATCAGGTTGCATCTGTCCTGCACTGTTAACAGTGTGTATTGGCACTGTTAACAGTGCAGGACAGATGTTTAACAACAGCCAGCGAACTGGAAATTAGTTTCACACCATGTTGGAATTTTCCAGTCCAGTAGTGTCACACGTCCCTATGTAGCAGTCGTCTTACGTTCACTTAAACTTCACTCAGTAAAAAACTTATTACGTTACAAATCACAAGGACCAGGCAAAGCAAAACAGATCGCGGGTGGAAATATACGGAAAAAAGACAAGTTCTGTGTCTTTTAGGCAACTTTATAAAACATACTGCTGATGGACAAAGTGGAGCAGACAGAGGGGGATAGAGACGGGGCAAGCCGGTGTGCTTGCACAGAGACACCAGATGTGTAGGTGTGTGTGAGTGGACGATGGCATCGTCTGTCGGCCCAAGCCTATCGCATTTGTGTACTAACATTCATATCCAGTGCACCACTAATGGAGACTCACTCTGGCACATTGTTTTCCAGAGCACGAGGGACCTGTGAGCCTTGTGTCAGTCTCATCAGACAGCCTTCAGGTCCTGGCAGGCACCTCTACTGGTAACCTGGGTTTCCTTGACGTGAGCAGCCGTGGTTACAACACACTGATGAGGTCACATACAGACACTGTGCTCGGTTTCAGTGTGGATGGCATTCGTCGACATCTCACAACAGCCTCCTCCGATGGCACAGTGCGCATTTGGAATATGGATTCCTTGCATCAGGTCAATCAACACCATATTTACATGTTTTTGGCAACTATTACTACCTCTTTGTATCGTGTCATTATTTCATCTACACCGCGACCTGTATGCAGGATAAGCGGTTGACGATGGATGGATGGATGGATGGATGGCTGGATGGATGGATGGATGGATGGATGGATTATTTCATCTAAGAGGCACTGTTTGAATTTTTGGATCCAAAAGGCTCAAATCTATGTACACAATTTCACTGTACAAAAACATAAACACTCTATGTAGTTTTTTGTCCATTGTTCTTTCTCTGTCCAAGCAAGGTCATTCAAGGCTCTGTTTTTGGTCGTTGTCAAACTGATCTGTGCTTTAGAAAGGTAGAGATAGTTCTCAGACAATTCAGATTTTTTTTTTACTACATTACAGATTTGTGCTTGATGATTAAAGCCTCTTTCAAATTATACTTGGAGCAAGTCAGAAATGTGTGTCCGTTACCATTGTTTTACCACTTGTGTGTTTACTGTTGAACTAAATGTTGTTTTCTTGTTCTTAGTTGTATGATTTTGTGTCAGAGGACAGCCCCAGCTCAGTGGCCTTCCATCCCAGCGAGCAGGTCTTCTCTTGTGGCTTCAGCTCCGGCATCGTCAGAGTCTTTGACATATCCAGTGCCAAGCTGCTGGCTGAACACAAGTAAGTCTAAACTAATGTGTAAGCTCCAGCTCCACCACCTGCTGCCGTTCTTTTTTTGGATACCAAAAGTATGCGTTGGGCGCAGTTACTACATGCTATAATATCATATGTCAAGGTGTGTATAATTACTAACAAATACAGCTGGATACAATAGATTCCACCTCGGCCAGCCTCAGTTATGGGCCAGCTGGTAGAGACACAATACGGTGCATTTATTATGTGTTGCTACACATATACATGGTAAATGCACACATGTGCAATTCTTATTTAACATGTATATAACACATGCGGCCTTAGAGTGTGTCAGCCAAGAGAGAGTAATGCCAAACCATTGTGTTCTTGTTTTTCTGTATGTATGATTGTTTGTGTTTTATGTATACATATTTAGGCAGCACAGAGGTGAAGTGGTGGGTCTTGCCTTCTCTCCAGATGGGGAGTTCATGTACAGTGCCGACTCCCAGGGCTCTCTGGCACTTTACGACGCCTCTGAGGAAGACCACAGTGTGATCAAAGTTGTGTGTATGTAGACATAAGCACAAACCAGTGCACAGACACACCCAAGTTAATTTCAGTACATCATATGTTACATTTATCATTGAAATGTGAACTTAAATCAGCTTAATCACATAGTTAAACATTCATACATTAATTTTATTTGCTAGCTATTCCATTAAATAGATTCTATGCAATTAACAACACTAAGATAATGCCTGCACTTACTTGTGTGTTACTTAATTGTGTATTATTAGTTATTACTCAATAACTTACTGGTTCAAATTGCAGACACAAGCTAACATATCATGCAGCCACGTTCAACATCAATGTTGTTTGTCCCTGATTGGCTAGGTAATGTGGTGGCCCGAGACACTGAGCGCGCTCCAGACGCCTTGACGGTGAGCAGTGACAGCCGCTGTCTGGCTTTTGTTGGTCCATCGGAGTACATTGTCACCATCGCTGACGCCCGGTCATTGGATGAGGTATTGTGCGCACTGTCACCTTTCGGCATCGTGCCATTTGTCACGTTGATCAGGTATATTAACTGGTTATGTGGAATTCCCTTTTTGGAGTTTTTCCCAAAATCATATACCATCAGAAGGTGTTCTTAAGCTGAACGTAAATGTTTATAATAATCCCATTCCGCCCACTTAATATATTCATCATGTCGCCTGAGCTTTGGTAGTGATGTTGTTCTAGGTATTTATGTCTTACTGTGTGTATCCACACTGATCCTTTCCATCTCTGTCTAGTTGCTCCATGTAGATGTCAGTATTTTGGACGTAGAGAGCCCCCGTCTTGATTCTGCGCTAAAGGTCTGCTTCTCTCCGGCCTCCACTGAACACTTGTTGGTTGCCACATCTGCTAACAAGATCCTGTGGGTTAGCACCAAGACAGGTCGTCTGCTCCGAGAGGTAACGCTGCTGAACTTTAACACATTAGCTGATCGTGTTAAGTAGTAGAAGAATCTATAAATGACTTGTTGAGAGGGTCCAAGGACGAGCATTCACTTGAGACGTAGAAAGAGACATACATTTCTGTCAGTACTTACATGCTGAGTCTATAACCTGCTTATTCTGTTACTATCACATCCCTTTAAAAAGAAAAAGATGAAAGAATAAATAGTTTACTTGACAATCGAAATCTTAAAGTGTAGGTTATAATTTAGGTACTTTCTAAGTTAGTGTGTGTATATAGTCTGTTCTAAAAGGTCAAATACATATACACTGAACAAAATTATAAACACAACACTTGTTTTTGTCCCCATTCATCATGAGCTGAACTCAAAGATCTAAGACTTTCTCTATGTAGACAAAAGGCCTATTTCTCTCAAATATTGTTCTCAAATCTGTCAAAATCTGTGTTAGTGAGCACTTCTCCTTTGCCGAGATAATCCATCCACCTCACATCCACCTGCCTGAGGCAGGCACACCTTTGCCAGCCTCAGGCACACTCAAAAGGCCACTCAAAAAACTGTCCATCACACATCACCCACGTGTAACCACACCAGACCAGGACCTCCACATCCAGCATCTTCACCTCCAATATCGTCTGAGACCAGCCACCCGGTCAGCTGCTGCAACAATCGGTTTGCATAACCAAAGAATTTCTGCACAAACTGTCAGGAACCGTCTCAGGGAAGCTCATCTGCTTGCTCGTCGTCCTCATTGGGGTCTTGACCTGACTGCAGATCGTCATCGTAACCGACTTGAGTGGGTAAATGCCCACATTCGATGGCGTCTGGCGCTTTGGAGAGGCGTTCTCTTCACGGATGAATCCTGGTTTTCACTGTACAGGGCAGATGGCAGACCGCGAGTATGGTGTCATGTGGGTGAGTGGTTTGCTGATGTCAATGTTGTGAATCGAGTGACCCGTGGTGGTGGGGTTATGGAATAGACAGGCATGTGTTATGGACAACAAACACAGATGCATTTTATTGATGGCATTTTGAATGCACAGAGATACCGTGATGAGATCTTGAGGACCATTGTTGTGCCATTCATCCACGACCATTCCCTCATGTTGCAGCATGATAATGCACAGACCCATGTTGCAAGGATCTGTTATCTGTTACATAGAGAAAGTCTTAGATCTTTGAGTTCAGCTCAAGATGAATGGGGGCAAAAACAAAAGTGTTGCGTTTATAATTTTGTTCAGTGTATACACGGCATATAGTTGTATTTGGAGGAAAAAGTAGTTGGGTTTTAAGAACTGTTGGAACATCGTTGTTTAGTTGAGCTAAAATCAGGAGCCAGATAGCACTGCATAACAAGAATAGGGTTGGGCGATGTCTACAAAATTTCCATCGGACAATGTCTACAATGAATCATAGTGGGGGTCAGCAGTCGTCTTATGTGCATGTGTTCTCGCACAGACTTCACTCGGTAAAAACAAATGGCAGACTATTAACTTACGGTACAAGTCGCGGTGGATATTTTACGTACGGACCAGGTAAAGCAGCATTGAACACACAGGGTGCAAATGTTGGTTTCAGTTGTTTGATAGTCTGCGTCATTAATAAGCAGACGTGCGGCTCGCCTGCTGCCGTGATAAGGGACCGCGGGTGGAAATATATGGAAAAAAGGCGAGTTCTCAGTCTTTTAGGCGACTTTATAAAACATACTGCTGATGAAGAAAATGGAGCAGATGGGGAGAGAGACGATGGCATCGTCTATCAGCCCAACCCTAAACAAGAAGCTCACAGGGGTAGAAAAATGTGGAAAATCAGTCTGGAAATAGAAACACTAACAGGAGTACGAGTTTTGATATGTATATTTTGTCTGTGTATGTTTGTTTCTGACTGGATTTCTGTCCTCCTGACAGGTGTCTAAGGTGCAGAAACACCAGTGCTCGTCCCTGGCTGTGAGTGAGGACAGTCGATACCTGCTGACAGCAGGACACAATGCTGTAAAAGTGTGGGATTATAACATGCAGCTCAATATTAACTCGCAGGTAAGAGAATGAATACTTTTTAGATTAATACTATTGCATGGAATATAAACTACAGAAAGTCCCTGTTGCTGATTTATTTATTTTAAAAGTACAATTCAAATAAGCACTGAATGCAATGTAAAAGTACTTTTAACACAGATTTCAACCTGTCAGTTAACAGCTTGTGAAAACAAATAAGTACAGTGGGCAGGCAACCAACAAACATTTTTATTAACAATTAATCTGCAGATTATTTTCTCTCTGAATTGATTTAGTAGTTTGGAAAATTGTAATGGGTTGTTTTCTGATATTTTTTAGACGAAGTGCCAGTTTATCCATTTGTTGGTCAAACAATTTCTTGGTCTGATTTACAGTCCAAAGCCCAAAACAAACAAATGTCTACATTTAAGGAGCTGAAAACAACTACAACTAATCCATTAATCAACTAATTTAAGATAAAAGTTATTTTACTATTGAATGTACATATTTTAGTGTATTCTGTGATTATGCCATTAAAAAGTAAAATCTTAAGAGCAATTACAATTGCACAGTTATGAGGTAAAATGTTGCAGTCATCATTATCATAGAAAGTATGTTACCGTCCTTGGTAGTATTAGTCGTTTATGTGTGTCAGTAGTAACTGAAACAGGTTTTTCTCTCTATCAGATGTTCATAGGCCACAGTCAGGCCATCCGCCAGGTGAGCTTCACCCCTGACCAGCTGGGTGTTGTCTCAGTTGGAGATGCCATATTCCTCTGGGACTTCCTGGCAAATCCTGTTGACTCTTTGACTGATAACCGGTAATAATCCCTGTTGAATGTTTGGATCTTTGGTTTTAATGTGTGTGTTTTTGTGTTTTATTGGTAAATGTCCGATACACTCTGTCTTCACTCACAGTTCACCTCTCAGAGTAAGCCACATCTCAACTCCTCGATCAGGTAACTTGATTAAGAGTTCTTAGTTATGCTATAATAACAGAAGATGTACGTGATTCAATTTTTTTCTCTAAACTAATCTAACAGTTCAACCAGGAGCTGAAGTGAGTCGAGTTCAGTTGTCCACTGGGATGCCTCGACAGACAGCGCCTCTCCCCTCCTCACCACCACCACGACTGGATGTCAGCACCCTTGACCAAGTTGACCAGGGGGGTGAGTTCTCTATTTCAATTTTAAATGACTAACCAGCAATTCCTATCTATTACTATCCATAAGCTGTCAAAACTGAACATCTTTTGCACACACATTTGTAGCTGATAAGAAAAATATTGTGTATTTACACAAATCTACCTTTGTGTTCATAACTTAGCAGTGACCTAACTAGTTCACGCAATTTCAGTAGCTAATAAAAGTAGATTTACACATATAAATTATATTACAGGCTTACACCTTATATTCCTTGCAATGTCAAAATCTTTGAAATGTGTTGAAATGCCTCTCCCTAGACATTTCTCTTAATGCATGATTGACTTGTCTGTTCATTAGTGAGTAGACTTTAGACAATGGCAATGTATTGACAGAGTTGTAGTTTTGGGCAGTGCAAGAAAGAGAAATCCATGCTCCCTCAGCATTCAAAATAAATGATTGCAAAAAAAACATACCATTCGATTTCCCATTGAATTAGAGGAGGAACAGCGTGCTCTGCAGGGTTTTAATTGATTTTTCTGGACTGCTTGGGTGTTGCATCTCTTGCTAAAGTCTAAAGTATTTGCCTCTACAATGAGTGCACCTGCCAACTTATATGGATTTACAGCAGGAAAGTAGGGCTGCACAATTAATCTAATCGCAATCGCGATGTCCTCATGTATGATTACATTACCGCAAAAAGTGTGCGATTTAATAAAACAGAAAAAGTGTGTGACACTCGCTGTGCGCTGCAGTCTGCACACCAAGCTCTTGCATGTGGCTCTACAAACATAGAGGACTATGTGCAATCAGAAAAATGATTTATGAGCTGTGTGCAAGTAAATTTTAAGACAACAACCTGCCTTAAGCCCCCTCCCTGCCCCGCCGCTATTGTTCAAAACATAGTTGGACTCTCCACCGGAGCACCAGTCGCACTGTGACAGAGACAGAGAGACGTCGTTGACAGCTGAAGCAGTAAGACAGAAGAAAACAGGGAGAAGATTAGGAAGGTTTTGGTTTGGCTCGCTGGCCATTTAACGTTTTAACGCTATTTATCGGTGCCTTTTGTTGTTCAACTTTTCATAAAGTCGACGTGCCTGTAAGTTTCACTTTTCGTTAACTGACCAGTCACAACCTGGATGGGTGGGACGTTAAACAGCAAATATTCAAATGATGAACAATATGATTATTGACAAGTTTGTTCTTAGCATTAACAAATTAGAGACCAATGTAGAGCCTCTTTCTTGCTCAAGGATTTAATGAATAAATAAAACCCCACCAAAATTAAACAGCTGTAATGGATTTAATATTCAGCTAGTGGTAACATAGTAGGCAATACTATTATATGAAATTATGATGGATATATTAATTATTATATGCTATTATTATTATACTAACATTGTACTATTAACTGAACATAATCCTCTTTATTTAATGTCTTTCTGACCCCAGGCAGGATGAGCCAGCGCCATATAATATTATCCTAATACACTGTATACTAGTTCCTCCTCCAGGTTGTGGATGGAGTCTCTGCAATGAACAGATGTAGATTTATCCATCCAGGCATCCTGCCATCCATCCAGAGTCAGGATGCCAGTATGCCAATGTTTGCTCCTTCTAGCTGCCTCCTCCGTAGAGCAACACGCTCCCTTGGTTCTGCTTTATTAGTTCCTGTTAAAAATATTGTTTATTGTTTAACTTTGTTCAAAAAAGACATTTCAAAATGTCAATATTCTGTGCATTTTCCTTGATAATCAAGCAAGTAGACTCATAGTACCATGTGTTCCAATATAATTGAATTGCTACCGCAAATAGCAATATTGTCCACAATAATCGCAATATGAATTTTTCTCCAAATCGTGCAGCCCTACAGGAAAGTTAGAATAAAATATGATTAGATGATAGCATTTGTACCTACTGTATGTATAAATATAAAACATAATACTGGCTGTCTAATTGAAGCTGAAGATTGCTTTTGACAGCTGTTAATGGCCAAGAGGCTTGCTGATTATCCACATGTTGGTGGAGTTTACTTGGTTAGTCAGGCCAGTAGAAAATAAATGGATTTCTTGTGGACTTGTTGATTGCATGCTTGCAGTGTGTCAGCAGTCACTATGCTGGTTTATTTTATATTCAGACACAGCTTTGTAATGCTCCTAAATGAAATGTTTCAGATTTGGGTACATATTTATCAGGAACCTCTCTTTAAAATACAGGGACACAATTATTTTAACACTGATTTTAAATCACTGATTTGAGTAGCAAATATCTTAGCTGTTCTCAAAGTAGTAGTAGTAGTTGGGTTAGCAACATCAAGATTTACTTGCAGTAGTATGAGGAATTTATCTGTTGCTAATGGCTATAACAGAGGTTTTCAATTGATGCAGGGACATGATGATTAGGTTTATTTCTCTCCGGTTTCCCGCCTGCAGTTTTGGGCTCCTTGTCTATTTGTGATGACACCACAACCGTCCCAGCTGTTCCAGTCCCAACCACTGGTTCACGTCCTTCCTCTGACCCCAGTCCTGCTGTTTCCTTCCTTAAGGTCACAGAGCTGGTCAACCCATCTCCTCTGAATACCAGTCATATGGATGCTGGTAAGTGCCCCAGTGTATTGTTTGGCATTAACAGTGAACTGACTTACTTTTGTTACTTTCTCCTTTTTTGTATCCTTTCTTTTTTTTGAAATGTATATTTTTATTAATAATTTATTTTGTCATTTAGTTGAGTTGAAAGGGAAGAAGCCAGCACGCCCTGATTGTTACAGGCACTTTATCCCTCGTTTCAAGAGCTCCACTCTTTATCAGGTAAAAAGAGCATGTTGTATAATGATCGACTGTATCAGTTCAGTGAGTGTGAGATTAGTTAGTTTGCTGGCCCGTCTTAATGTTTTCTCTGATCCAGGCTGCCGTGGCTCCCCAACCAGGAGAAGAGGGCATAAAGCTGAAAGCAGTGATTGGCTATAATGGCAACGGGCGTGGCAATATGGTGTGGAGCCCTGACCAAGGTTATCATAATATACTCAAATTAAAAGTAAAACAAAATATTTTTGGGAACACTTAAATGCTGGCTGTCAAATCCAAGTGCTGTATTATTGTGAGCAGTGAAATATGATTTAAACAGCTTCTTGTCTGTGTTTAGTCTTATTCTAATTAAGATTAAATAAAGATATGAACTATAGCTTGGACACTGTCCACTGTCAGCTGTTTTAAAAAGGTTATTGTTTTGCCCTATCCAGTGATCGATTTCTGTTGCAGGTTTGTTTGCATACTCATGTGGCTGTGTGGTGGTGGTGGAGTACCTTCATACAGGAAGTCAGAGACATTTGCAGGGCCACAGCGAGGAGATCTCCTGTCTTGCAGTCACAAATGATGCACAGGTACTTGTCACAGTTCTAGACTTCAGTCAATATAACAGTAGGTAGGGCTATGATCTGAAAATGCAGTACATTTATTTTTTTGTGTCAAAGTTTAGTGCTAAACATTGAGTCTCAAGTTTGGTGTTTCTGTTACTCTGAAAGCACATCGCTGGACGCACATAACTAGTGCTGTAACTAACGATTCTTTTCATTATCCATTAATCTGCTAATTTCTTTTTTAGATTAATGGTTCGTTTTCAGATTTTTTTTGTCAGATTTATATTGTATATCATATAACGCAAAAAGAAGCAACAAATCCTGCCATTTGACCCTGAGACTGTAGCATTTTTTTCACTAATTATGCTTGAAAAATGACTGAAACGGTTAAATAGTTGCCAATTATTTTTCTGTTCATTGACTAATCGATTAATCAATTAGTATAATTAGTTAATTAATTAGTTAAGTAATAATAATCAACTGATATTTGAACAGAGTGGTGACTCTTTAAGGAAATAATGTAGAATGAACATCACTTTCAGCATGCTTATTAGGCTCGTTTCTAAAATTTACACATATCCGCAACTGCTCTTGAAAAAGCAAATAGGGAAAGTGAGCACAAGTGGATAAGCAAGATTTAATGAACAGATGACTGTATCACCACAAAATGAATGTGCTTACAGAGACAGTGTGTGGAACCTGTGATCATCTCTTCATGTGGTTGCTCCTGAAATGTTTCTATGTAGTGTCCAAATTGTAATTAAACATATAACACATTGTGGACATTTGGCACCATGTGGGAGAATCACAGCAGATTGTGAGGAAACATTTCCCAAGTCCATTACTAGATCAGACTAGACAGAACTGGCCTCAGCCAGTCAGCTCAGCAGGGAAGATCTCAGGTAGGCAGGCGATCACTACCTCAGAAAAATTAACTGGCCCCAGCTGTTTGGCAAGACGCACAAAAGGAAACCAACATCTATAAATCCATTCTCCCCCGGAGACCAGAGAAGGACATGTCTGATCACTAACCCACTTTAACACTTGATTGTAGAGCAGAAGTTGGCTCCAAGTGAGGCCCTGAGTACACTTCTAATGTGTCAAATAATTATGGAACTCAACACAGACAATAATAAATGACCAAAGGAAACTCACAAGGCTGCTTCATCAATGTATTTAAGCAACCGGTTCCATTTAAATGAATGTATTTGTACAATACAGTGCACATACTCAACAATAGTGGGGCCCAAGAAGTCCAGGATTATGAAACAGGCTATTTTTCTCGTGTTCGGCATCCAGACGGTGGCATCAGCAGCTGGCGGCAGCAATGGTAGCAAGAGCCTCATCTGCATTTGGGATGTCCTGAGTGGAACTTGTCGTAATACCATCTCCTACCACAGGGGGGCGGTGCAAAGTCTTGCTTTCTCCAGGGATGATTGCTTCTTTCTCTCTGCTGGTCAGTAAAGTTTGAATAGGATTGCATCCATTAGTCATGAGTCCTGTCATTTTAAACTTGATGTTTTGCACCACTTTAAAATGCAAAAATACAGTAAAGGTCGCTGTGGCCAATCAAGTGACTGGGCTAATAGTGATTCTTCCAAATGTCCCATAGGAGACTTTTCGGACCTAGAGGTGGCTCTGTGGAGCTGCAAGACCTTCCAGCTGCTGTCCAGTGTGAGTGTGTCAGGACCGATCCATGACGCAGCCTTCAGCCCCTCTGCAGCCAGCCAGCTTGCCTGTGTGGGCAGCGAAGGGGCTTACTTCTGCCTCATCCATACACATGGCTTGGATGTAGACCTCAAGGTAAATGACCACAAAAAAAACATATTTAAAGATTTTGTAAAGAATTTATGTGTAATTGACAAAACAAGATCCATTATTTGCTGATCCACCATTTTGGCTTAAGACGTGATGGTACAAGAATAAACCACACTTTCACCCTTGTAGGTCCAGAGGGTGAAAGCACCCACAGAGGTGGGTGATGTGGAGCTGACGGCTCTGTGCTATCACGTGGACACCTTTCTCTTCACTGCCACCAATCGAGGACATGTTTGCGTCTGGGACGTTAACACACAGCAATGCTTCATGACCTGGGAAGCTGATGAGGGGGAGATTGGTACAAATGAACCCTCTGTATATTCTGACCATTTAGTTTACGTAACAATATTTTCAGCTAAAAAGCTTTAGTGAATCATATAGAAAAAACAACAGCATTATTCTCTTATAGTAAGTTGTACTGAATTAAAGTGCTTTTCATGTCACTTGGTAAAATACATACAGTCATTTTGACTGATGTGGCTTTCATGTAATTGGATTGATATGGTTTCTTTGTGTAGGAGTGCTGCTGTGTCGAGGGAACCGTCTGTTGACAGGCAGCAACACCCGCTGGTTGAGAATGTGGGAGGTAGAAGCTGTACAGGGCATGAAGCCTCAGGCAAACGTCTGCAGTGGGGAAGACAGGTCTGTAGCTCATTCTCCTGTTCTTCCTGTGTCCTAGCTAGGCAGTAGCGTCTTTTTGTGTGATTTATACATGCATGCCAAAGGGCAAGAACATAAGTAAAAAGCTATAGTATATTTATGATTTCTGCTTTTTTTTTTTTTCTCTTTGCTTGTAGTATTTCCTGGTTTTCATCCCCTACAGATTTTGCACATTTCAGAATACCTTAGTTCTCATGGGTTATCATTCTGCATTGTAAAGTAACCCTATATTTCATTTTGATGTGACTGTGGGCAAAGAGGGAAAGTGTGGTTGACTCTTTCATAATAGAAAGGTAGAAGAGGATAACAGAAAAAAATAATTCAAAAGGAGGATTTTGGATGGCATATAAGTGAGTCTCTTAAAGTAAGTTTTATGAAGTGATGTAACTCTGAAATTTGATGTCAAATATGTACAACAGCCTTTTGGTGTTGAAAGGGGCACTTATGGATACATTTGTGGGTGGGTGGGGATGGGGGGGGGGTTCTCCTGGTAATAATGCCAATCAATTTGACATTGACTGGAAAAAATAACCTCTTGTTTCCTAGCAACTACTGTATATTTTGCTGCATTTTGAGCTTTGTGACGTCGAGGTTAGAAGTGTTCCCTTTCACTTAATTTGAACTGGTTAATCAGGTCTCTGTAAATGGCATTTGGTACTTTTTATTCTGCCACGCCAGCGATAGCCGTGGCCGGAGGCAATATGTTTTTGGGTTGTCCGTCCAACCCATTCTCATGAAAATGATATCTCAGACACGCCTGGAGGTAATTTCTTAAAATTTGGATATTTGGAAGGATGAACTGATTAAAATTTGGTGATCGAAAGTAATGGTTACTGTGACCTCACAAAACGCAGCCATAACTCAAGAACTGATGACCATATTTCAGTTGGTCGGACACTAAATAGGTGACACCTCTGTCTCAAATGTCATTGTGACCTCAAAAAAGATTTTTAGCATTTAATTTCTTGCTAAATTCTAGATTTCACACACATTAACTAGCACCGTACAGGATTTTCTCCATCTCACCCATTCTGCATTTCACTTCTTGCCTCATTCTGAATTTCGAATGACCTCGGAATCACATGACTACAAACAACTTATTTGATTGCACTTAGCTAATTGTGATCCTGTAAGTGAGTTTCTCCTACAATTCATAGAGAAACATTACATCAAAAATTCCTGGAGAACACACAAGCACCACATTTTGTGTAGCTACTCTCTAAAAGAATCCATCTTTGACCACTGCACTCTTTAGAGTGTCTCTAGGTGATAGTCAGGAATAATAAAGAATAAACACAGTATACGCAGTTAATTAAAAAAAATGGTGTGCCTAACAGCATCTGTCTTAATCATAACACGTGTTTATACGAATGTGTTATTATGCTTTTATGGTGCTTTTTCTGCTAGGCCTCACTTGTGGGCTTTTTTTTTTTCTTTGCAGTATGTCATGTATAAAACAAGCATAAAAATGTTTCTATGTGTTTTATATGAAACTGATGGCGAATGACAATATGTTACTCTCTCACCCTCAAGTGGTCGGGTCTCCTTTTAATAATGGGTTCTTTGTTTTTGGTCGGCTGTCCTTCAGTGGGACCATGGTGGTGTTGGAGCAGGAGATAATGCTGGATGGGACAACGGTCAGTGCGGCATTCGACAACACAATGGACATGGGTATCGTTGGCACCACAGCGGGAACGCTCTGGTACATCAACTGGTCAGACAACAGCAGTACCCGGCTGGTCAGCGGGCACAAGACCAAGGTACCATATGCACATCCTGTGTCTCCACCAGGGGCTGAAACATCAGCTTATAACTTTGAAGCAACAATTTTAACAAGATGTTAAAATTGTTGTCACATTTGCCTGTCCATGGTATCTTACTGTGTGTGTGTGTGTGTGTGTGTGTGTGTGTGTGTGTGTGTGTGTGTGTGTGTGTGTGTGTGTGTGTGTGTGTGTGTGTGTGTGTGTGTGTGTGTGTGTGTGTCTTATTTTTGATTGCTCCATTGTCCATTGAAATATCTCAACTATTGGACAGATTGCCATTAAATTTTGTACCAACATTCATGGTCCCCAGAGGATGAATCCTGTGACCTGTCCTCAAGTGCAGTGGTTCCCAACCTTTTTTTTTCCTTTTCCTATGATGTAATTACTTACTAATGGCAAACAAATGGAGTCAAATGACACTACGGAGCAACAGTGAACGCACCACTGCAGATGTCACTCACTAACGTTAAGTTTCAGTTTCGATCCACATGCAGCACACTTGAAAACTGAATCACATTTATTAATATATTTATTAAACAGGGCAACTTTATGAAACATACTGCTGATGGAGAAAGTCAGCTGAGACACATACAGGGAGAGAGAGACAGGAAGAGGCAGAGCAAGCCAGTGTGTTGCCGTGAGACACCAGAGCAGGCTAGGTGTGTGTGTGAGTGTGGTGAGAAGAGCAGAGGAGCAGATTCAAGTAAATAAACCCTAAACTATAAGGTGGAAAATGACCTACAATAACCTACTGTTAATACAAATGGCGTACAATATACACCGCTACCGAGCCCACCCCCCACCAGTCGCTGCCGCCACAGTTGCACTGTCCACAGTCAAATGAGCGGGTGTGTCGCGGTTCTGTCTCTCGGATCCGCGACACGAGATCATGGACTTTTGTGTCAGGATTTTGGTCTCTTTTTCAAAACCATTACAGCCCTACTACTAAGTAGTCTGCCTACTGTTTTAAGTGAGGAAAAAAATGTATACAGACTTTTGTATAAATTATCTGTTATCACGATTTTTTGAAATGTGCAAATCAAAGTTTTTTTGACAACCTCAAAACAGATGGGCACCCCCTGTGATCTCTGGCGCGGACCCCAGGTTGGGAACCACTGTTCTAGCGCCACCACGAGGTTGACATTTGTGGTTTTGAATGAAACCTGTGAGAAACTCTTAGATAGCTAATTACATTTTAGCATGTTTTACATGGCAAACTTAGATGATAAACACATACGGTACCTGTTAAACATTTGCATGTTAGCATTGCCATTGTCACTATGTTAGCATTTAGCTCAAAGCACCACAGTGCCTAAATAAATCCTGATAGTCGCTAGCATGGCTGTTGATCCTTCCTTGTTAATGCTTATTATAATACAAGTTTTTCTGTCATTGCAGTGTTCAACACTACACAGAGGTTGACAGTCTCTTAACTTGCAGATAATCCTTTTTAATGGAGGACATTTATACATGTCAAACTCAGATGTAACTAAAAACATTTGTAATGTCTGCATTGCTGTGATCATCTAAGCTTGTGATAATTTTTTTTTACTAGTAGATAATAGCCTAAACTATTGCGGTACTCATTAAATACTGTATATGGCTTGTTCTGTTAAATATACATGATGTAGCGCATTTGTTTCTCTGAAGGTTAATTAAGTTATATTTTAAGTATAAACATTTCTACTGACTGGTCTTCAATTCAAGTGATTAAGTCCACCTCCACAGTAATACATTGTGGGAAACTCTGCTCACTGGTACACTAAATGCAGAAACCATATTACGATGTCTGATTCGCCTGCGTTTCCTGCTAAATATCTGCAGTAAGAATATTTTAATGGCTGCCAGTTATCACAGTATCACACATAAAAGGTGATTCCCAGGGAAGTGGAGTATTTCGTTTTAAATTAAGTTTGCAGCTGTTAGAAATATTTAAACCAGGAAATGAAGATGATTAATAAATTAGTGTAAAGAAATAGCAGGGAAGCAACTAGTGGTGACATTTCAATCAAGTGATGGCAAGGTCCCCAACACAATTAAACCTATTTAAGCGATTTTGAGATTACAGATGTTTGACAACAGGAAAATGAAAATATCTCTCCAGATCTTTGGAGGGACTGAAAACATTTGATTAATGAGATACTGTAGTACTAGGAAAATGCTGGCTTTTACCACTTAGTTGGTTTATCAAACCCAAAGGCTGTCTCAGATACAGTGAGGAAAATAAGTATTTGAACACCCTGCTATTTTGCAAGTTCTCCCACTTAGAAATCATGGAGGGGTCTGAAATTGTCATCGTAGGTGCATGTCCACTGTGAGAGACATAATCTTAAAAAAAAAAAAATCCAGAAATCACAATATATGATTTTTTAACTATTTATTTGTATGATACAGCTGCAAATAAGTATTTGAACATTTGGTACAGTAGCCTTTGTTTGCAATTACAGAGGTCAAACGTTTCCTGTAGTTTTTCCACCAGGTTTGCACACACTGCAGGAGGGATTTTGGCCCACTCCTCCACACAGATCTTCTCTAGATCAGTCAGGTTTCTGGGCTGTCGCTGAGAAACACGGAGTTTGAGCTCCCTCCAAAGATTCTCTATTGGGTTTAGGTCTGGAGACTGGCTAGGCCACGCCAGAACCTTGATATGCTTCTTACAGAGCCACTCCTTGGTTATCCTGGCTGTGTGCTTCGGGTCATGTCATGTTGGAAGACCCAGCCTCGACCCATCTTCAATGCTCTAACTGAGGGAAGGAGGTTGTTCCCCAAAATCTCGCAATACATGGCCCCGGTCGCCCTCTCCTTAATACAGTGCAGTCGCCCTGTCCCATGTGCAGAAAAACACCCCCAAAGCATGATGCTACCACCCCCATGCTTCACAGTAGGGATGGTGTTCTTGGGATGGTACTCATCATTCTTCTTCCTCCAAACACGGTTAGTGGAATTATGACCAAAAAGTTCTATTTTGGTCTCATCTGACCACATGACTTTCTCCCATGACTCCTCTGGATCATCCAAATGGTCATTGGCAAACTGAAGACGGGCCTTGACATGTGCTGGTTTAAGCAGGGGAACCTTCCGTGCCATGCGTGATTTCAAAGCATGACGTCTTAGTGTATTACCAACAGTAACCTTGGAAACGGTGGTCCCAGCTCTTTTCAGGTCATTGACCAGCTCCTCCCGTGTAGTTCTGGGCTGATTTCTCACCTTTCTTAGGATCATTGAGACCCCACGAGGTGAGATCTTGCATGGAGCCCCAGTCCGAGGGAGATTGACAGTCATGTTTAGCTTCTTCCATTTTCTAATGATTGCTCCAACAGTGGACCTTTTTTCACCAAGCTGCTTGGCAGTTTCCCCGTAGC